>NW_024525489.1:14537533-14767247 GCF_017590135.1 Pyrgilauda ruficollis
GGCCGCGGGGGCAGGTGGCGGTGCCGCGGCTCCTGGCCCCGGCGCGGTGCCCCGGAGCGCAGCGCGGGCAGGGCTGGGCTCGGCGCGCTCGGGAGGGGGGCTCGGGCCGGCGGGCAGCGCTCTGCCGGGCGCCCGTGGAGCGGTGTGTGCGCTCCGTGTGTCGGTGAAGTCCCAGGAGCTACGTTTTTAGTTTGAGGTTTGCCTGGGTGTTTCACGGGAGTCTTTGATGTCCGCGTCTGCAGCTAAATAGTCACTTCGGGACTCGGTTGTTTGTATCGCCTGCCGCTCCCAGCAGGTGCAGGATTCTGCTCCGGCCGATCTCCGGCATCGGTCCTTGCCGGCTTCTCTCTGCTCCATACCTTGTTGCAGTTACGGTTTAGGCGAAACCTGTAATTTTCGGTGACAGTGACGTTGTCCATTCGGCAACGTCCCCGATGCCTGAACGAGAAATAACTTTAAGATCATCTTCAAGACGTTTTCAAGTTCTGCCAAACTGGAGTTCATCCTTCAGAGATGCTGTGCCAAAACCTGTCAGTGGCAGGTGAGTGGCCGCAGTGTGATGGGGGAAGGGAGAGAGAATCCTTCCAAATGTGTTTCCCTGCTCCCTGTCTCGTTTGTGCAGAAGGTAAGAGAGATCTGGCAATCACGGGGTACACCTCGTCTTCAAATTAATGGTTCAGAAGTAGACTTTCTGTATTATTTTCTACAAATTGCTTAGTTTCTTGTATCTTGTTTCTCTGTTTGTGAATTGAGAAATTAACACTTCCCTACTTACTAAATAAAGTCGTTTTGTTTGGTATATCACTCAAAAACAAATTGGGATAGAAAATTGTGCCTTTGTTGTTCTGTTTTTGGGGGGACCTACGTGTGGCATGAAGAGTGGCTCAGCTGAATTTAGAAAAATGTCTTAGCAAATGCAGCAGTCCTTCAACACTGCCATTTATTTTTAAATACTCAGCTTTTTTACACTGAGTGCTGTAATAGTTTTCCCTGTGCCTTAAGGGAAATGGACAGATTGTTCTGCTGGATGATGGGATAGACCTCAATCCATTTTTAAACTGGACTTTATGTTTTAATAGCTTGTTCCCTCTCTTACTAATTAGTCTGATAATTCAGTAATTTGTAGGACTTTTAGAACATCAAGCAGAACTTGGTTTTCTCAGAGCAAGTGTCTAGTAATGTCCTAATTCAGCATTCCTTATCAAAATATATTGATAGCTGTGGCCACAGAAAAGTTTGGTATAGTTTTAAGCTCAATTAATGAATTTTGGAAGTTTTTGTTTTCGCTTGGAGGACTCAGGAGTGCTAGGGTCATCTTTGAATGGGCTGTTCAGAGCAACTGAGATTATTCAAAGGAGGTGTTTTCTAATAAAAGCCAAATTAGAAAATGCCCTGCCAAGTCTTTGGACACTAGAAATTTTACACTTTTCTTCATGAGTTTATTTGTTTTAGCTTAGCGCTTGCCTGGGTTGAACCACAGGTCTCTATGGGCTAAACTCATGGTTTGTTTTTTTCCCCCCTGCTAGAACTGCTAGATATATGCTGAATCTTTCATGCATAAAGGACTGCCTCTTCATGACCTGGTCATTATCTTTGACAAACTGATGAAACCATAGGAAAATGGTAAGTTTCTTACATTTTTTTTTAAATTTAGAAATTACAATATAGGGAATTGTTTAATACATTGAAGTGTATTAAAGTGTATCACAGGGACATTTGAACAGTTATTTGTACATTATGGTTGATTGTGGGATGTGTTTTCTAGTTTAATCCAGCTATCACCGCATGCAAATATTTGAATTTACAGTCTTACCTCATACAGCCTTATGTCTTTGTAAATTATGTGCGTTGTTGAGTGCTCTGGAATTGTTTCCTCCTAATTATTGTTTCCTGAAATAAATCAGAGGGAATCAAAAGGGTTACCTGTTTGATTGGATTCCAGTCTATGCTTGAACCAAAAGAGCTCATTAGCTTTATGGGTCAAAAGGATAGTAAAGAGATTTGATTTTTTTTTTTCAATGGTTCTAAATATCTTTTGTATTTACCTTTATTTGGCTCAATTTAAAACTGCTTTTTCAAATTAATATTATAGCATTAGTCTTTTAGTATTATTTTGCTATGTTGTAACCACTTAGCCATAGTAAATACTGGCAATGGTTTCTAAGGGTGAAAATTGCAAAAGTACCTGGATCTTGATCTCAGTTTTTCAAACTCTTATGCTTATGCTTCATTTTAAGTACAAATTTGGCAGAATTTCTATCTTCCACAAAAAGAACCTGATGGGTATGTCGATGGAAATTTGCATGATGGTATTTTTTCCTTGTCCTAGTGGATACTTATCATTAGAGTCTCCTCTAAAGACTCAGAATACAGATTAAGTTTGAAAGGTTTACATGTTATCAAATACCACCTCTAATGTGACTTTTAGAAAAAGCTTTCAATAGAAATGAAAGAAACTCTTACAACAGAGCTGAAAGAATCACTTAAGCCTATTTGCTTCAGTAATGTGAAAATAAAATAATCTGCTACATGCTTGAGTTGACAGAAATGTCTCTGCTTTGCTGACAAGCAGTATGCTGCAGAATTCTTGTTTTCATTTATTTTATTAAGCATACTTGAATAATTTTGTTGTAATGCTTTGGTTGGTGACCAAGGAAAATAGTAGGAGTGGTAAGAGATTTTTTCAAAAGTGCTCCAAGCACTGCACATTCAGGAAAAGAGTCTCTAGGAAGAATTATTTTTTTTTTTTAATCTGTAAGAGAGTAGCCTCATTCTTTTGTCATATATTCTAGCCATCGCTGTCCCCCGCCCCAAGCCCATATATGCACAAAGGAAATCTCCCAAGAACTGAAGTAGCATTTAATCCTATGCCACAATCTGGTTTGAGATCCAGTGAGTTTGCAGCCTGTGGGTTGTGTTCGACATCTTCCTTTGCAGTGAAAGTCTGCCTTTATAAGGAGGTCAGGCAATTTTGTATTTAGAGCTGTTACGGTCTATAAACCTTAACTTACTGCTTTCCTACATGTCCTCTGTCGACAATTAAAAATTGTTTGACATTTGGATGGGGGACAGTGGCTAGGGTGGGGGAAGTTTTGCTGTTTGGCCAAGCTATTAGTAGCAAGGGAAATTAGAATCCAAGGTTCCTTGGACGCTCGCCTGCTCCATGTGACAATGTAGATTCCAGGCTAGCGCTGAAAACCTGATTAATAGGGAGTTGCTGTCCATTAAAAGACTGTTAGATCAATTGTGCAGATCACTGGAGAGTAACTGCCTAGGTACCAATTAAATGAAACTATAAAGTAAGTTCTCCTTTGAGATAGTTTCTGAGCTCTAGGTGTGATGTCATGTATGCTAGAATAAACTTATTTGAATAAAAAAGTTAAACCACTCCTATGCTATTTTTCTTATGTAATACCATGCTGTTTAATAGGGAAGCTTTTTCATACCAGGTGCAGATTGATTTTGCAGCCTTACAAACACTGCAGCAAAGTTTACAGCTGACAAAAGAACCATTCAAAACAAAAGTAAACATTTTTAAAATTATCTGATGCCTTGAATTCTGTCCCTGTTGATGCTAACAACAGTGTCCGTGTTTTATTTCCCTTCTAATGAACACTAAGCAATATTTTTGACAGTTTCAGTGGAGAGGTGAAGGTTTCAGTGTAGTGTGAAGATGGTTGCGTAAGCTGTGTGTTATAAGGCATTTTGGCAGGGTTACAAATTTCTCACTCTGCACTTTGTCTGTGTGTACAGAGGATCTCAGTCCCTAGGGCTATCAATCTGGCGTCTTTCATCAGCACTAAATTTACTGCAAATAATTTTTGTGTGCATGCAAAAAAAAAAAAAAAAAAAGCGCTATTAAACCTTTGTGGGCAGGAGTGAAAACATTCAAATAGATGCTTTTTCTGTTTATTTCTCAGAATATCTCTTCGTTGAATTCTGGTGAGCATATTCTGCTGACTTAAATTCACTCAGCATGTGTTCGTGTGTCTGTCTCATCATAAGTCTTTATCCAGAAGGCTTTTGAAATGTTGCCTTGCTCGAGAACCTGTCGCACCAAAGATTTTTTCCTTGTTTTTTTTTTCTTATTAATCTACTTACAGTATAACTGTGATGTCTTTGAAACTGTCTGGCTAACTGATAAGGCAAGTCAAATGCTGTTAGTGCCAGAGATTCCTGTGGAGAAATTTTGCTGTGTTGTGTGCTTGCTTTTTAGGAACAGAGCTGCTTAGTGCGAGTGTGAAGTTTTTTCCACTGTTGTTCCATTATGCTGCTCCACCTGTCCCAAGTGAATTGCTAATGTGTGGCCTTAGAATGTGAGCTTCAGCATGGCTTTGCTCTGTCCATGCCAATGATTTTCTTGGGTTTTTTGTTTGGTACATTAATGTTACACTGGAGGGCAAGTTCAGATCAATTCAGAACAACTTTTAAAAAAGAAAGACCCTAAAACTAATCATGGTATTCATTTTATCTTGGTAAAATGAGCATGTTAGGAAGATTTTTAAGTTCACTTGATGAATATGTTGAAATAATATGGAAATTCTTAATGTACATTTTGGAGGTTCTTTCTTAATGGCTATAACTTGGAATTTTGTATGTTTTTAGCCTCTGAGTGAGGGCATGATGATCTTATCACTTCAGACCAACATTTCATCTGGACCTGGATCACAGTTCAGGTGTTGTTCATTCTGTTTTTACAGTTCTTACAGTTGACCCAATTTGGCAAAATAAACAAATTGGGGTGCATCTTGTCCTGAAATTACACGTTTGTCAGTTGTTCAGTAATGTTTTGGCATTTTCACTGACTCATGTCATTATTTTATAAAGCGAAATACACCGTGCAGAGATTACACATTTGAACCTAGGAAGATTTGATCTTGGCAAGAGTTAGCATATAAAATTACTCTTTATCCAGTGTTGTTTTGGGAGCTGCTTAGTTTCTTACCTGGATTTCTCTTTTTTTCCTGGAAGACTGTTGAAGTTTACTGTGTTAATACTGAAATATAGCATCATTAACACAAGGAGAAATAATAGTCATTCAGTTTCTCTTTGGGCTTTTAAACTTCTTCTGTCATGGAATCATTGAAAAAATCTCACTTTGGATTTTAAGTCAAATTAGTTTTTACTACCTTACAGTACTGAGTTTTTGTTAATGTTTGTGATAGCGGCGATTTTGTAATGGAAAGATCTTTTTTAAATGGAAACTACTTAAAGTGACCTTGATCATAGTTTTTTGAAAAGCTGATCTGAAACAAATCAGATCTCTGTTTCCAGGCTCAGGTATTGCAAGCATTCAAATTCCATAAGGAGAAACTGTATGCTGCAGAAAACCTCTCTAAGATCTATTAGTCAAAAGTATGTGTAAATTGTTAGAGACAGCTCATATAGCCAATATCTGTTTACACAATTAGAGCTGAAATGAATTTACCATAATAACTTCCTGTTGAAAGGGGGAGAGTTGAAACAGCACTCAAGGCTAAATTCACCACTAGGTTTAAGTAGTTGCAGCTTCATTAACTTCAGTCAAGTTACACCAGTGATTAATTTTTTTGGGGGGTTGTGATTTGCTTAGCATAGGTCTCTTACAGTTCGTACATGATTAAGTTCTTGCTCATGCATTTAAGGGCCAAAAAAAGAAAGAAGAAAAAAGACGAGATGAAATGTATTGTACCTCCTTACAGTCCTTGTATGAAATATTTATTTCATAATCTCTCATTGTATTAATCTTTGCTACATCCCTGTGAAATGTATCAGTACTTTGTGGTTAAGAAGTGCAATACAGGTGATGTAACAGTGTGACTGACTTCATGGAGGAGGTTCAGAGCAAAGAATGGATTTGATCTCATTCATTTGTATCTGACACTGAATAATGTAGAAACTAGACCATCCTTCCTTTTGGAAATACAAGGTGAACAGATGCAAGATTTTAGTAGAGCTGCTGAGTATTCTGATTTTCTAATGATGACAATTATTAAAGCTCTAACAATTAGCTCTATTCTTAATAAACCTTCTGGTTGGTCCTGCAGGCTTGATAACAGAGGGACTGCAAGTATGTAATACTTTTGGACAAGAATTGTTTCATAACTTTTATGGACAGCTTTCCATTCTACTTGTGGTTTCTTCTGGTGTTGATATGATTTAGGACCTTACTGTATATTTTTTTAATACTAACTTTCTGTGTGTTGATGAGGGCTATAAAACTTGCTTGTCCCTCATCAATATGAAAAAGTGTGGAATTCAGTCTTACTATGAAATGTAATTCTCAGAAAGTCTTGAACATTCTTCTTTCTTCAGTTGGGCAACTTTTAGATAATTGCCTCATTCTTCTTTGGATTTCAAGGGATCTTTTCTGTCATTTCTGCTTTTTCATATATGTTGAAAATTGTTACCTGAGATCATGAGAGATTTTATATCGTATGTTTTTTAGCAACCTCTTATGAGAAGGTAGGATCCAACAGCTTTCTTAGGTCCTTGGAAATTAAAGATTTGGATGAGAGTGAGTTGAGCTGGTTAATTCTCATAAATATAGTCTGCGGATTTGCAGGACTTTTTTTTTCTTTTTTTCCTGAAAGGAAAAAGTACCTATCCTAGAAAAGATGCATAAATTTGTCTAGTAGGAAGCTTTTAATTTGTGTCATGCTTTGTAATCAAACTTGTGCACATGTTCTGAAGTGTAACAAAAATTGGAGAGTTCTTCAATTAGAAGGAAAATTTAAAAATCAAAAAAGGCAAATTACTACTTTTCAGAAGACTTAAAAGGAGGTTCATGCATCCCAAGGCAAGACCAGTTACTCATAGGTTATTCCTGAGCAACATTTGTCTAGACTGTTTATAAAAGAGCTGCAATGGTGAGAGTTCTCCATTCTCCTAAAGCAGTCTGGTTACTGCCTTTTCTACCATATATCTCTTGTTTTTGTTGCAGATAAGAAAAAAAAAAAATTGAACACATCGAATGGTTACTTTTTGTTCTTGTAACATTCAGTCAAATTTGTGCCAGTGAAGCTTGAAACCCAAAACTTTTCAGACACTTGGGGGACTCATCACTGTGTATTTTGAGTGCTGACAAAGAGGCTGTTTGTGTGAAATTTTTGAGAGAACTGTCATATGTTCTACTAAAAGCTACTATTTGTTTCCAGACAAACTTCTTGTATTTGGCTACATGACTGAAACATATTTTTTAAGTAATGTTAAATGTTGAATAGTAGATTATGCCTGGCAGTATGTTTATCATTGTTTATTAAAACTGTGAATAAGCAGTATGACTAGGAAGCTTAGAAGTTGAAAATAGCATGTGAAACTTCCTCTTTAAACCTCACTATTCCTGCTGTTTATAGATGTGAAGATCATTGTGCCTTTAAATGCCAGTGCCGCTTGAGAAATGTCACTTCAGTGTCAGAAAGTACAAAACCACCAAAGTGTTTACACTCAGACATTTTTGTAAATTCAATGAAATTAGATAAACCACCCTGGTATCTGGATACTTCTTGAAGGAAAACAGACTTAATGCATTTGAAAAAATAGACCTCAATCTGTGTATCTGACACAGAAGCAGAAAGCACGTAGAAAGATATTTTTACCCTTAGTACATTTTTTTCAAAGCCAAGCAGGGCAAACTGAACAGGCAGAAGGACATTAATGAGATTCTCTCATGGTGAGGCTGTCCAGTAAAAGGGCTGTACATTAGTCTGCCTTTTGCAGTGATAAACTTCAGTGAGTCCATGCTATAAGGCAGCACAACAGCATGGGGTGTGTTTTTCTGCAGAGGTGTCAGGTTGGATAATGAAAGCATACATATGAATATCTTTATTTCCCTTCCTTTAGAAACAGCAGCGTTCCAACTATTATGTTTCACATAAAACACAATGCAGAGCAGAATTCTGTTAGCTGGAATTGCTCTGGCTTTGTGAGATGATTACAGCAACATGAATTGCCTATTGCCTTTGTCTGCTGTCTGTTTCTTTCTGTAGCAAATTCTGTGGTGGTCAAGCACATCTTCAGCAGCTAGTACTTGTCTTGGTTGTGGTGAGGCAAGGGCACTCTGCTGATGATATTCCAGGCTTCTTTAGGTATATCTTGGCTTCCACATTAGATGAAGAAGCAAACTGTTGTACAGAAGTTGAATTTGCACTTCTCTAAAGAACATGTGTGCTCTTTGTTTATTAGCTCCTGTAACAACATAGTAGAATTGTCCTTTTTCCTGCAAGCTAATGAACTCCTAATGCTATGTTATATGTAGTTTTTACATAGTGTCATGTAGATACTGGGTCATTTAGAGTTTCCCCCAATCACTGAATCTTCATTTTGGTATTAAATATAAATGTTCATAGAATGGGATCAATCTTTTTCCTTCTATGTGGATGTTAATGGGCAGTAAGAAGAATTCCCAGTATATGTTTTGATTGTGTATGGCCATGATAGTTTTCACATTGGTTTTTATTAATTTGTAGAAGATTATTTATCAATATGAAAAAAGATACATGACAAGAGAATATTTAAATGACAGTATCTTCACACCAGCTATCAGAATGATCAACAGATTTATTCTTAGAAATATATGGATTAGGTTTAGTTATTCTTTACATTTTAGTGTTTCTGCAGTTTTCCTCATTTTGTTCTAATGGTAGAAGCACCAACTCTGTAAACATAATGATTTATATGACTTGTTTCATTTTCATGGAATCAGTTTTGTTTGTTTGTTTTGGTTTTTTTCTCCAGGACTTGTAAAGCTGCTTGTATTTAAGTAAAAAAGTGAGGGGGGAGATACTAAAACCCTTGCAACAGTAAAGAAGACTAAATTCCTTTAATACTAGTTAGTGCCTATTTTTCATCTGTCCTTAAACCTGAAACTTGCTGGATTTCTTCTTTAAAATGATGGGGGTTCCACAACATCTCTAGACAGCCTGTTTGGTTGTTTACATAGCGACCTTTTTTAGACTGAATTGCTTTTGCCAGATGTAGTGCTGACCCTTCCTTTCTAAAACTTTTCTCTTGCTGGGATCCAGGTTCTCTTGTGTGCATCTTGTTCTGTGTATATGGTGCACAAAAAACCCCCCATGATTGTAATTGATTAGTGCCTGGTAGAACATAATGAATTCTCTTGTGTGTGTAACACTTGCTGTATTATATTTCAAGAGAAAAAGAAAGCTTGGACTCTTGGTCAATTTTCTGTCTGATATCTCTTTGAGATGCTTTTCATCATAACAAAACTGACTGGTTAATCCCTATTTCACATAGATGTGCTTATTTATTCCAAAAGTTTGAGGATATTCTGTTTGTGTTAGTGAATTTCATGTTATTCCTTTTGGAGCACTTACTACTACAATTTGAATTTAATTAAATCCTCAAAAATGCTTATAACTGCTACTAACTGCAGACTATATACTGCTATTGTGGTTTATCATTGAAGTTAATGAAAATATTGCATAGAAGCAGCACTGAGAAACAATCTGAAATGCCCATTCATTTTGAATAGAGCAGTGTTGGTGATATACTGAGGAGGCTGACTTTCAAAGAATTAAAAGACTTAAATCTCTTTAATTAACACAGAAAAAATAAATGGCATGAAAATAAGTGAGGGAAAATAGTGTCTTTGGCAGAAGAGCTATATAAAGCCAATCAAATGGAATAAAAAACCAGTTTGATGTAAACTTTTCGAATGTTAGAAGAAGCAACATTATGGTGTGGATTGTTCTGTAAGATACATCCAAGATCAGTAAATGAAATACTACACTATATGTTCAGTAAACATTCACAGAGCCCACCAGCTGTTCAGCATAAAGGAGCCGAGTTAGCATGAAAGTTTAAGAGGCCTGGTGGTGTTTCTGGTTTTGTTTTGTTTTTAATACCCTCTTCAAATTTTATCCATGCCAGGTCAGGAGTGATCCCGCTTCTTACTACCTTTTTTTTTTCCCCCCAACAGCTATATTTAAGGTTATCTTTCCATAGTAAGGATAGATGGAAAAAAGTGAGGAACTGAAAAAGTTGTCAAAATGGTATTAAGTTGTATGAAGTACATGAAAGGGAGCACTGACGAGTATGGGCCTTTTAAAACTGAACTTGACCTAAAATACACGCGAGGGCCATTTCTCTAATGTACATACTGTTTGTCCTAAAGCAAACAAAAATACCAGTAATTTCTTCAATACAGACTTTGTCTTTTAGCCACTTGGCAAATATTTTCCATTTTATTTTTTATTTGTGCTATGATCACCATGATTACATGTGCCAGTTGTATGAATCTGTGTGGCAACTGAAGCGCTTTTATTCAGCAGTACCTTTTAACAGAGGTCAGCACGGTTCTTCTCAGTGTTGGCTTTTATTTCAATTTTGGGCAACCAGTGAAGGGAGAAAAGATGGGCCTATGAAGAAAAAAACCTTTTTTATTAACATGTTGTTTGTTTTTACAATTCATTTCAGTGAAATAAATTCAGTAAATACAGGAACCACATGTTAATGGTCTTTATAGTTTACATCTTAAGAGATTTTAATTTCATTTTTGTTTATAAATAAGTGTTTCTACTTTTGTTTTTAGACAGAGCTAAAGTTAATTCTCACAGGATTTAGATTCACTCTGATACCTGCCTGGTGCCTTGGTAAACTCAAAAGGAATTACAAATAGTAGCATTGAAAATCAAAAAAGTAAAAAATTTCATCTGGGTAGGAGGGGAAATACTTCTAAAAGATCAAGGGCAAGAGTGTTCTAAATTCCTTGAACTAGCTTTTTTGGGTTTTTATTCTCTAGGGAGTCCTAAAGGGTTGTAGAAAAGAATAGATTTTCAGGGCTGCTTTTATTTGGAGAAATACTGAGTTTCAAGCAATAAACCAAGAAATGTTGTGGTTTCCAGCTTCTAACTACAGAGGGACTATCATTCCAACCAAATGTTCAGAGGAAGTGAGTTAACATTTTCCATCAGAATGTTAGCTTCCTCTACAGCAAATATCACTTGTCAAAAGCATCTTTTCTCATTTTTCACAATCAAATAGGAAACACCTTGTTAAATGCATTTGTAGTTCTTTTTCCCTTTGCTGACTGTTAAAAGGATAAACTGTTTTCTGCGGATAGAAGTGAGACAGCGGTGGTAGGACATGCTGATTTTTTAATTATTGCTGTTAAAACTAATTCCTCATTGGGTTTGGGCAGTTTACTTCAACCTCTTTTGATGCATTATTTGATCTATGAGCTGGGGAAAGCAGCAGTAGTTATTACTGCATGTGGCAGAAATACTAAAATGTGAACCTTTCAAATATAATATTGTGTTTGGGATTATTTTTTTTAGTGCTTTAGAACAGGTATCAATAAATCAACATGACTGTGGTATGGGTGTCTAATAATATCTAGTTCTGATTCTTTCTAATCTGATTAAAGTTCTTTCCTCATCTTAACCTGTAATTTTGTGTTTAATTCTCTTTGAGAGAAAATGGCTTGATTAAGGAGCATCCTTCTGGTGGACACATGCATTTTCCAGATAAGTCCTCAGTATCTCCTCTAGAGTTACCTTTGTCTTTCTGGTGCTCAGGGAAAACCAGTTATCACCTAATGTGGCTGCCAAAGGAAAATGCAACTTTCATCTCTATGTACAATTCCTAATTCTTCTAGACTAGGACAGAATATTTCCATCAGAAGGGACCCACAGTTATCACCCTGTCCCGAGCAACTCAGGGCTTACCAAAAGTTAGTGTGCTACAAAGAGCCTTGTCCAAATGCCTCTTAGACACTGGGGCATTGACCCCCTCTCTAGGAAGCCCGTTCCAGTGTTTGACCACACCCTTAGTAAAGAAATGCTTCCTAATGTCCAGTCTGACCTTCCCTGGCGCTGCTTCTGTGTTTTAGGGTAGGCAGTAATTTTTGTTAGACTGGTACGGCTGGAAGTGGTTAGCCAGTTCTTCAGGTTGGAAGCAGAGATGGAGTTGTCCTGGGTGGTGCTGGCTTTTGCTTTTGTACTGCCCAGCTGGTGGTGGCTTCTTGCCCTCTGTGCTTCTCTGGAGCTCCTCACCATGTATTTAACCAGGCCTGTGCTTTGTGTGCTTGTCTGTGAGCATGTTGTTGGAGACAGTGTCAAAGCCAGTCACAGTAAATTGCATCCATTATTCCCCCTTCTTCTGCTAAGCAAGGCAGTGTTTTGTAGAAGCACAACTTACCCATCATAAATCCACTCTGACTGCACTTGATGACCACCTTATCCTTCAGATGTTTCAAAATACTTTCTGGGCTAATTTGCTCTAATATCTTCCAAGGATTGAGGTGAGGCAGAGCAGCCTGTAGCTCCCTAAATCCTTCTTGTGCCTAAGATAGCAGTGATGGTTTATTTTTCTTTTATATTTTTTTCCCCTCGGTCCTTTTAGCAACAATGAAGTTTATGAAGGAATAATTTGGGGAAAATCACTTTATTAATCTTTGTCAGAAATATGTGTATGAAGGAAACCCTACTTATTCTTTGGAATTTTTTTCCATTTTTCTGCAACTTAATTTTTCTAGCAAGTAAAATGAAAGATTATCTTGCAAATTTACCAAGTATGTATTTCATTTACTCAACTTCTGTGTACCAAGAGTTAAGAAAGCCTGGTGAAAACAGGTATCCTAAAACGTACTTTCCTTTACAGGAAAGCATAGGAAGCTGCTGTAGGAGGCTTACCTAAGCTCTTCTGCAATACAAGAGTGCTTGCTGTTTCTTGGCTTCACTATTCAAAACGTGAGCTAGATCCAGTGAGATGTACATAATGGAGCTGTATTTCGGGTGTGTGGTTGCTAATTAAACAGCAGTATTGCCGTGCTTCTAAAGGCTAAAGGTAGGAACTGATACAACAATGGTCCTGGACATGGAGGTCTTCTGCTAAGTTACTCTTTTTTTGTTCCCGTGAATGTGTCTAATTGCAGCATTGATTGGAGCTGCACCTTCACAAAAAGGGAAAATTGACTCTTGCTGAGAGTAGGTGGGGGTTTTGGTTTTTTATCAACAAACCATCTGCTTCTGTGTATACTGAACACATGTTGAATGTTTCCTTGAAAATAATGTGACAATTGAGGCAATAAACAAGTTCTACTTCCATCTAATTCTGATAACACAGTTAATCTATCTGCAAGTTTGATCTGATACCATCACTGACAGAATTAAAAGTTGTTCTATTTTATTCCTCCCTGGTTTATTTTTATTTCAGGCTAACTATGATCTTATGTGACAAGAATGCTTTTGTTTTAGCCACGGATTTAAAGGCGGGAGAAGGGGGACGTGAGGCTTCTGTTTATCTTCTTGTTTTTCTCATTACCTCAGCTGTAACAACAGGAGCACTGTTGTAAAGATCAGCTGTGCTTGTGCTCAGGTAACTACAACAATTATAATTGGATAAAAATATAACTTTATAGGTTTTTTTTGTATGTAAATATCCCCGTGCTAAGACTTTAAGTGGGTCAGTGAATGAAAGAAATTCTCCATACTTTTAAGCTGTATCACTTGGCTAATGTGAGTCTTTATTGACTGGCACTGACTGACATTATTTATCTGTTATACTATACGTATTGTAAAGGCTTCATTCCATTTTATATTTTAGGTCTAAAAATATCTGGAGGGAGATTAAGTGTTTCAACAAGTAACGCTCTAATGGATGACAGAGACTTTCCACCAAATGATCTGCAAATAGACTCAAAGGACAGTCTTCCTGCTAACTATAGAGTAGAAGGTTTGGCATCTCATCTGATTCCTTCAGCTGATGAAAATGAAAATCAACTTGACAGTGATGGGAATGAAGTTCTGACCAGTAGTAGCATTCTTATGGGACGACAGGATAAAGGTGAACAGGATAACATCAATAATAATGAGAATATGGACAGTGGAGACTGGATCCCAAGCTGTACGGAAAGTGAGACTGAGAGAAGATCTGTAAATGTCCATATGGACCCTCAGCTGGAGGAAAAGCCTGTTACAGAAAAACAGCCAGGTGGAAAAAGAAGTCCAAGAAGCAAAAGAAGCTCCAATAAAAAATCTAAAGGTACTTAATTTAAATTTTTTTGTTCTGTTTATTTCAGAAGTAACACTGTAGTTTAAATCTGTGAGCTAATAAGAAATATATTTTAGGTGTTGTACTAATTATTTTTAGCATTTCACTAAAGGTTTGATGGGTTTTGGTTTGTTGTATTTTTTTTTCTCAGAACTGCTACTAGTCTTCGGTCAGATTCAACTCTACATGTTTTCACCTTCTGTATTTTAAACAGTGGCTGTGTAGCAAATGTAACACACCAAGTAAACAGGAGGAGAGGGAGGTACACCGTGTCAGTATGGAAACTGGGCTGGCATCCAAACCAGAATGGACAGAAATTCTGGCATTACAGTTTTCCTCATTTGAACATCATGGTGGAGTACAACATTTTGGTGTCTTGATCCCATGTCAACATTTGAAATCTCGTTATGTGTATCAAATAGCTTGGTTTTGCCCTGCTGTTGTAAAATTTACTTACATTTTTCAAAGCTTACCAGATAGGCCTAGGTTGTGTGTTTTGGGTAACAAACTTTTAAAAAATGTGTTCCCACCAATTTTTGATGTTACTTTTTCTTTAGGTACTTTGGATGTGAATTGGATAAGGAAAATGCAATGTTTGTTGAATGTTCTTACTTGAAATCCTTCTTCCCTTTTTGAAGGAGTAGGATTTAGTATGGTTTTTGCCATACATCCTAAAGCTTATGTGTCATAGTGCTGTATATGTTAATTAAAATCAGTATGTTTCATGCACAGGTTTCTTTGAAAGAACAGCTGATTCATGTGTGCTTTTTTCCATGCATTTTAAACGAACTAATTTTAAAATACAATTTTCCTCCTAAATGGCAAGTCTTTTGTGACCTAATCAAAAAGCTGATTATTATTTAAGGGATTATAGGCCAGGTAAAGACAGGAAAAGAAGGACGCCTTGCATTCCATATCTTGTACAAATAGGCAAAATTTGAAAAGAAAAATTATATTTTCTAGTAGAGATAAGAGCATTCTGAAATCTGTCATTACAGGGAGAATGATTTCTCAATAACTTTCTTCAGCACTTAATAAGTAGATATATTTCACCTGTAGATTTAAGTTTTAATAACAGAATAAAATAATTAAAATGAGATAGGCAGAAGTGATTGAGAACCAGTCATCTGTATGATGGAAATAACAAAAAACAAGTTGGTGAAAAGTTATACATACATGTTGACAGAGGTATCTGAAGCACAATAAGAGGAAGAAAGGAAAAAACTCCCCTAAACGCTAGAAGTTGAACCTGGCTCTTATTCTTTCTCCATTAGTTCGTATTCCTGTTGAATGAACTCATGCAGAAATACTGCAAAATGAGCTGTCCACAGTAGATTGAAGTTTTAAGACAAAAATTAGAATCCTGAAAATACAGAAAATTTCATGGAAAAACCTGGCAATGTAGAAAACCACACAAGAGAACATCCTGTCTGCAAAACTCTTTAGAGTTTTATTGAATTCTTATTAATAAACTCCTGTTACTTTATTAATAAAGAACCTTGATTGTTAGAGAGGAAGATCAAAAAATAAAATTACATTATATCTGCCATTGTTTATGGGCTAATATACATTTAGTAATTTTTTCAATACTCTCACATGATGTTTCTTCTGTTTTCACAGAATGCATTTGACTGTGTCACAATTTCTTGATGTTGCAAATGTAATTATTTTAGTAGCAATCTTCCATTTTATTACCAGCACCAGCTGTTTTAAATAATTCCTGAATATCTCACTACACCATCTACATAAAGGTCCAAACTAGCTTTCTTCTCCTTATACCAACTCAGAGTTAAAGGAGAGAAAAATTAAACTAGATGGGAAGATTCCTGAGTGGGTGACAGTGGGAGCACCACACAAGCAAGCTGGAATATCAAACTAAATACTTACATGGCATGTATTGTTGTGATTTTTATAAAAATATATTTTAAACTGCTGAGAAATCATGGATGAGTTACTTTGACTCATAACTAAGGAAGAGATTTATGAATCTTTTTCTCTTTAAGCACACCTGTTATGATTGCTATTAAATGTTGCCATTCTAGAAAAGATAACATTTGACTTAAAAAGCATATTGTTCATATTCCTCTTCTTGCTAGTGACTAAAGTAATTTATGTAGAAAATTACATTTTAGTCATCTTTGTTTACTTGTGACTTGCTCAGCAGAATTTTGGTGATCATTAGAGAAGCCAATCTTTCGCTCTCAACGTGTTTTTGCTTTAAAAGGAAGAACAAGTACTCACACTTGCAACGTGTTTGAAGCCCTCTAAATAGTTGTTTGTGAAGCAAAAGCGGTTATAAGTTGGATTATTATCTGTCTGTATATGCTTGGGATCTGTTGTAGCTGAAATTATCCTAGCTTCTCCTATCAGTAGACTGGAATGCAAGTTTAGCAGTCACTGTACCTGGTTGAAGATCCTTCTGGCTCCATATTCTTCCCTGGACAGAGGCCAACAGAGCATTTGTAGGTGAGAGTACAAGGGCAAGGCAAACGTGTAGTGATTTGTTTGCATGTTCTGCTCTCCATCTGCAATCTCAGGATTTCCCCAAGTGGAAATTGATAGACTGTAATACTTTAGAGTGAATTTGTCACCTGACTTACAGTTGCTTTTTGCATCCATTTCAGTGTCCTGGAGTAAGCAGTTCCAGGATTTAATCTATTTATTGTTTGAAGGAGAACCTCCTTTGAGCCCTCTTGATGCTGTAGGAAATTGAGAGGGGATGGACAAGTCTATAGCTCCTAGATCCCAATTTTTTCTCACATTCTTTTTGTATATTCATCATAGTTTTGAATGTACTATGATTATATCTGGTTAGGGAGGACTGGTGACCAAAGAATACATGTACATTTTAACTGAAGAATTTAAACTTTAGTCATTATTCATAATGTTATTCCTTGTAAAGAGTTGTACTAACTTTAGTGTGGTAGAGATAGTGACTCATCAAGTTTAATCTGTTTCAATATATTTTTGTAAATATGGTCTTCAGATTATTTATATTCTCTGAAAATAAATTAATCTTTTTTCAAAAGGTCAGTCCTGGCATAACTTAATATTGTCAAATCATTATATGATCTCTTAACATAGTATAACATGGTATAACCTGCACTCAGTCTTTTTTCCCCAAGTTAAATTCTGCAACATATGCTTTTTCTGTGAATTATCCCACTTATTTCTTATAGCAGCTTGAAGGTGGAGGAAGGAGAAAAGTGTTTGGGATGGAATTGGTGTTGAAGGAAATAAAATATATGTATATAAGATAGTCAAATTACATGAAAATTCAAGTAATGTTATTTAATTTAGGGTTGTGTACTAAATAAGATTTTGAGCTTGCTCAGTTGAAGTTGTAGCTTTACCACCAAACTTTCATCTCAAAATCTCTTCTTTTAAAAATGAATAATTTTTAAATACTTGCTGGTCTTTTTTCTTTTTTCCTCAATAGTTCTTGAATGAATCAGTCTGAAACAGCTTTCTGTATTGGGTACCAAAGAATGTTTAAAAAAAGAAATTGCCATATGTTTTCTGTACTAGAAACTTCTGTTACTGGTGACTTTAGTGCTACTGAATATGAAAATTCAAATTTAATTCAAATATAAAAAACAGAAGGCAACATTCATAATTTTATGTTGATAGCAAATCACTCATACTTGCACCTTGGATTCATCCTCAGGTAGGTAACAAAGAGCATCTCAATTTCATATACTTGCAGTACTGAAAAAGAGAAAAACCTGAGACATACTGAAAAATGTGGGGTTTTATTAAGTGTGTCAAAATTTGATCTCTTTTAGGCAAACATGGGGCTGCTTCTGTGAGCTGTTGGGGAAATTGAGAGAAAGTTTGCTTCTCTCCATATCTTAGGAAACATTGGCACCAAACTGGGCATAGAAGGGATCACTTGAAACATTTGTGAGTCTGGCAGAGCAAAACCTTGAGCCTGGCTCTTTGCCACGGACCTGCTGAGTGCTCTGGCCAGTGATGTTTTCTGTGTCTCTTTCACACATTTTCATAAATCCTTTGATTCCATTCTGCGCTGGAGTAAATATCAGTGCTTTATAAAATGAAAAAAATTAATCCTTCCTTATTAAAAAATCAGAAATATCATAAGATACCTGTATCTATCTGCTTTGGACAGTAAGATTGATTGATTCCTGGAAAAAGTAGAGTGCTGTTTTCAAGAATGGGGGAAAAAATAAATAGGGATCCTAGCCCATCACATCTTTATGGTGAAATAGCATTGCAAAGTGTTAAAATAAAAGTTCTTTGTTGTAGTGCTACTAGGGCACAAATATTGTCTTGTGTTGAAAATCAAACAAGTTAGAATTAACCCACATAACTGTAAGGCCTCCCTTTCAAAATCAGGTAAGAAATTCGAGGGCAGGATTTGATTCCGAGTGGCAGCTCAACCATATGTACAAATAATAATGCAGTTTATGAACTGTGTTAGCAACAGTATCATGAAAACATTAAAATTAAGGTTTTTTTATGGGAGTTGCTATTGAGCATGTTGCAGTCAATGTTCATGTTTTCACGTGACAGGTGATTATTAACTGCTTTAAAAAGTGCAGCTTGAAGTGACGTTTGGATTCTTTGTTTGTTTTTCTGAGAGAAAAGGTTTGCCAGAACATGAGGACCCTCTTTTCTGGTTTCATGATAATGTGCTAAACAGGAAGCTGTACTTTTAAAGACAGCCTTAATTCCATCTCTAGAAGTATTTCCTCGTTTGTATCTTGCATCCAGTTGTGTCTCTTGTTGCTTTTGGCCCGCAGGAAACCCAAATAAATACCGGAAGAGATCAGAGATGTGCATTAATTTTGAAGAAGCAATGCTAAGTTACACCCATATTTTTTCTGGCAGTAAGCCCTGTAAAAATAGCCACCCACAGAGATGATTAGTAGTCCTAACTTGGATAGTTTACTAAATAAAGAATTTAAAATAATCAAAATGGTGACATGTTCCATGGACAAACTAATACCTTTCTTAGGTCCTAAATCTTAAACCTGAATTATCATTGTTGGGTTTCAGAGGCAATGAAAACAAAGGGGTCTGAAACCGAGTGCCCAAGCTGAGGACACAAATGTACTTGAAACAGTGCCCTCAGCTGTCCATCTTTCAAATGATAACATGATTTCAGCAAATGTTGATTGGGGAACATTACTCATTACAATTTGAGTTTATTAAAAGTTTATTGTGCGCATTTCTGTGGCCAAATTCTCCAAATTGTTTTAAACAATTGTGGGAATTTTTTTTTAAGTTCAGTCTTACCCAAGTGTGTGAAATTCAATGTTTTATGGAGAAATAAAAAGGAGTTTATTAACTGTTGGAATCAGCTGTAGTTTTCTGGTTGCTGCTGTGACTGTGTTTTACAGGAAGCTGTCATTTATTGCTCTCTGATGATTGTGAGAGACTGATCCAGTCAGTATATGGGTAACTGATTTCTCCCACTGCTGCTGTCACTATACTTCTCTACGCTTCTTTGTTAATCTCATTTAACATTTTCTCATAATTATCATATTCATGATCAAAATACACAAGTTTTGCATTTCTAACAATAAAATGTGGGATTTGCACCCAGAAAGTTTTGGGGTTTTTTTATAATATTCTTGTAGTGTTATGCTTTACATTATTTTTCATATCTCCACCTGATTACCTGACTTTTTTTTGACTCCTGTAAAACTGGGGACAGGCAACAGTGAACTGCCAGGAAATGCACCATGGAGAACCTAGTTTTCTGTCTAGCAAGAAGTTCTGGGATCTAATGACACACATCTAATCAATGACACACATCCTTGTGTCATTGTTACCAACATAGGTCAGCACTGCTGTCTCTTTGCCTGGACACTCAAACTATCCAGCTGTGTAAGGGTGGGGGTCTTCCTTTTCACTCAGGAGGAAGGTCCCCTTAGACATCTCTTTCCTACAGTAGAATCCCACACTGGCATCATCTGCATCTTTCTATTCTTTAAGATCCTGCTGTCACTGTGAGGAGCCACTGTGTTACTATCTGAAAAACAGGAACTGGTTGAATTGTCCTTCTTCCCTTGTGTGTCTGTCCACGCCCAGGACACCTCCTTGTCTGATGTCCTTGGCAGGAGCAGAGAGACAAACTGAAAACCTCAGTCATACTGCCCTCACCTACCTGATATTTGCCCTTGTTGAGCAAAACTTCATTCTAAGCACTTTTAGGTCATCCTGGTCTCTTATTAATAATTCTGTATAACGCTTTCTAAGTGTTCTGATTTTTTTTCCCATAAGTGAAAGCAGGGTCCCATTTAGAAGCGTACAAAGGTCCCATTTAGAAGTTTACAAATATATCTGATGAATGTTACTGTGTTGTGTTGGGTAGGTGAGCTGACAGTGAGACAGACCTGTCACAATTAATTTTGACATTGCCAGCATTTAGTTTAGCAGCGATGTTGTTTAACATACCAGGTTTTTATTCATAACATTCATATTGAAATTTCCTAAAAGAGCAACTCAATGTATTTTTTTTGAATCCTAACCTAAGTACTTGTCCTTTTTAAAGGCATTTCTACAGTGGGAGCCACAACGATCCAGGAGGAAAATGCTCTTAATACAGATACGGATTTTGTGCAGGCTGAAGGTGCTGTTGAAGCAAAGGAAAACTTTCATCCAAAGGACCAAAAGCAAACATTGCAGTCTCTTTTCTCTTTGCTCCGTGAAGAGGTTGAGCAGATGGATTCAAAGATACTGCCCCTGTGTCTCCATCAGGTACTTTCTATGATTTTGGTGTACTGCACCCAGTTTTTCTTTTATTTGAAACCTTTGTTCATTAGGAAATAGATGCATAAATGCAATTTATACCAATACTCATATCTGGGCAGGACACTTTGATGCATATCAGGTGGTCAAGGCAAATATCTCTTCTAACATCTTCTAATATTTCCTAAATTATAAATTGCCTTGTAAATATATTCTGTAGTTAAAGGAAACTCTTAAGGATGGGTTTCTAACTCCCCAAATGGTGAAATTAGTTTGGCAGGAAGATTTAGCAAAATCACTCTTTAATCTACCTTGAATAAAGTTTGTAAGACCCTGGTATAATTACAGAACAGCAGATACATAAATAAAAATTTAAGTCTGGAATTGTTTTTACTGCTGCAGACATCTTTCTAGCACAAATTTTATGCATGAATATTAAGATTCAAGTTTTTCTTATTGTATACCTTTATATTAGCACAGTTGCAACACCTGCAAGACCAAAGGAAAAACTGTGGTTTGAAAAGCAATCTTTCTTACAAACTGTCCAATATGTTCCTTTTTTTTTCCTGGAGGTTTTGATGCAGAAGGAATATGTGGATAGGACTTGATGCAGTATTAATGTACAGTTGTTGTTTAGTTATGTCAGACTAACAGCAGACTAGAAGACCTTTTGCTTGGCTGTGATGTCTAATATGGGTCACATGTAGATACTATACCTATCTGATTTGACTTAGCTGCATTGTCTTTATTTTGGAAGATGTTTTAAATTTCTAAACTGCAGTGACATTCCTGCATTCTTCTTCTTTGATACAAATCAGCAATTATATGGGAGAAAGAGGTGTCACTTAGGATTGCACATTATAGGTAATCTATATTTGACATAGAATGTTAAATTATTTTTTCTAATCTGTGCTTGAGCGAAGATATTTGATACTGTTCCTTAACTTATGAGAAGCTTAGCTTTAGGGTTAACAATTTGTGCTTTTAGCCTCATCAAATTTGGTGGTTTTTCACAAGTCAGTACCAAGGTCATTTTTGGAAAACAAGGTAGGGCAAAAACTTAAAATGTTTTACAAATATCAAGGGGATCAATTGCACATGATGAAGGTGAAATGTGTTGCTTTTTAGATGAGGAAGCCAAACCCTGAGGGGAAGAAGTTTTTGAAACTCATACAGGATCTGTGACAGAACTGAGAACAATATCTGCATATTCAGATTGAAATATGTATTCGAACACTATCTCTTTTTCCTAAAAATTCTCAAGCATTTTGAATGGAGTGTTTGAAAGAATGCTAATAGAACTTACAAGGCTCATAACCTGTTTTTTTTAATAGAGGATGGAATGGGGGAGGATTTTAAGTTTAGTGATTTTAAGTTTATTTCCTGTAAAAGTGAGTGTGTTGAAAATTTTTTCCCTTTCTAGTGAATTAACCTGTCATCTTCAGACTTTTTTTTTTTCAGATTGCTAATACAGCCTGACAGTAACATTAAACCTAGTTATCAAATACTCTTCTACAACATTGTTTTTCTATTCTTTATGACAAAATTCAGTGTAAAATCAAGAGCTGTGTCAGATGTTCTGGAGTATTAACAGTCCATGATGTTTGTGGGAAGCCTGTATTGAATACTTAAAGACTGTTGGATAATAGAGATTGTTCTAAGAGGCACCTTCTAATTAAAATAGGATGTAATTTTTTTCCTGTCTTGAATGGGATTCATCTGATTTGTTTAGGACTTGTTACAGAATCTAAGAGGTATTTTTATATAGAACATAGGTAGAACCTTTGACAGCTCAAAAAATTCTTAGGATGCTATTGTGGGCAACAGACAAAACGCGCAGATAAAGAACATTAAAAGTCACAAAATTGGCTTTTGAAGGTACCAAGCTCGGAATGGTCTGGTGGTTAGCAGTCAGGCTGAGAGCCAGGAAATACAATTTGTAGTCCAGACTCCTATATCAAGTTGCTGTCTTTTTTGAGCAATCATCTTCAGACTTCTACAAAAGTGCTTATTTAAGCCCTCCATATCATGACTACTTAAATCAATCCCAAAGATCTTGAGACTGAATTTTTGAGTGCTCCCACAGAAATCATTGGGGAATCATCTATGAGGTGCCTCAGCCTGACTGTTCTGGTGTCAGCATGCCTGCAGTCCTGGACACATTTTGCCAGCTCTGCCCTTGCCTCACCATGCCTGGCACACAGGAAAGCTGCCAAAATTTGCTGTCCCTAAGGACTGATTGCTTGTAAAGGTCACTGGTAGGGTAGAGCTCTGTGGAATACTTCTGAGGTTTATATTTTTTGTATTTCATCACATTTACAAACAAAGATGTCAGTATTCCTCAGCTTTTTAGGAAAGCCTGCACAGTTTTGTAACAAGCACAAATAAGTTATTGTTGCAATTCTCAAATATTTTTTGTTTACAGGAAGACAAAAGACTGTTCTTTTCTCATCAGTCAGGAAACCTCCATTTCTGTTTTAAAACATTGCAATGTAATGTTCAGGAGAGAGCAGCAATGATCTTAATTTGATCAAACATAAGGAAACATTGGTCAGGCACAGAATTCAAACTTTTGAACTGGTGTCAGTAAAAATTGTACTTCTGTTGCAGGTCATTTTAAAGCTTTCTATTAAGATAACTAAAAATGTTTCTAAAATAATTTTTATAGTTGTAGGAACTTAAAACCCTACTAAGGTTTTTTTTTTGTTTTTGTAAATTACACAATTCAAATTCTGTAAATTACACAAAATCAAATCTGCTTTGTGTGAGAGGATTTAATATTTCTGTGGTATTTGATACTCTTTTAAAACCTTTTTCCTAGAATAGGAATACATGTATTTTGTCAGAACATTAATATATTACCCAAACTAAATAGGAACCTGCAAACTAGATGTTTCAAGCTATGATTAAAAGTTTATGTTACATCCTTACCACCTTCATGAGAATTATAGAATCTTATTTTTTTTTTCCACTTTTGCAGATAGCTGAGACCTATTTTCAAGAGGAGGAATGTATCCTTTTACTTGCAGAAATTGTTGCACAGTATTAAAATAATGTGGTATGATAAAACATAAAAGTCCAGTGCTTTGTTGTTAACTCACATCTTGTGGGTCAGGGTTAGAAAGAAGTGAACAACCATAATTCACCCATGAGTGAACACACAGTATGGTAGCAAATCCTCCTTAATCAAACAACTGGATTGTGAGCTAAGGGATAAATTCACTTCCAACAGCTGTACTGATGCAGTCATTAGTAGCTGGACATAAGCAAGGAAGTAAGAAAACATTTTCAAAGAACTTTTGTTTTTATAGGAAAACTTCTATTCTAAATATTAGTAACTGGGAAAATGTCCATTTTACAGGTAGGGTATGTATTATATCAAATACAGTACTTACAGTATGATAAAATTATCACAACAGTTGATTAGAATATGTACTAAAAATGTCTAGTTTGGAATAAAAATACCAAACACCTGGAGCTGAGATCAGCAACCTGCAAACAATAGCAAAATGGTGTTTGATGAATGCTAATCAGTCAAAATGCTGTCAAGTTAGTCTGAGAAATTGTTGTAGGAGAATATGGGTAACTGCTTCTGGGAACAGTTTAATAGTCCAGTTTGTTTTGATTTGTTCCTAGATAATGCAAGTAAGTTTGGTCAAAAAGTTGTAATAGTTGAACTACTGATAATTATTCTGATATATTTCAGTAATTGTGTGAGACAATAATAATATTAAACCTCAAAGTTAAGTCAGAATTTCAGAAAAGGTGGACTGGGATTTCCTCTTTGCTTGAAAGGGAAAATGATTAGATTATAAAAAGAAAATGCCAGTGGTAAGCCCTTAAGGTATATGTGATTCACTATGATGCATCATATATTAGAGAATTTGTGCATAGTGATTATTTCTTTATTTTGTAATTTGTACAAACAAAATACAGCAAATAGACAATTGTGTAGGCTAAGTAACAAGGCATAAGAAACCTAGACAAATTATGTTAGCCTGTAGATAAAACCAGAGAGCTAACAGTTGCAATGTTATAAAAGCAACATATAAAACAAAATATCCATCACTGTTGTAGAGGACTGCACTTTTGTTTTGGTCCTCCTCATTCAAAAGTGTCCATCAGAAAATGTGAATTGCACAGCACAAATTAAAGGCATGGAAAAATTCTGTAGTAAGTTATGATGGGGGGGGATACAGTAAATTTAAAATATAAATGGCATGGTAGAAACAGTTCCTCTTTCATTTGAGTGCTTTAATTGAAAGGCATTCTATTTAAAGCTGATCAAAGGAAATATTTTTTAATGCAATGTACACCTGATGTGTGGAATTCAACACCACTATATAATACATATTTATGAAGGATATCTCCACTGTACCTCCAGCCATCAGTTTCCTGAGGTTAATAAAGAACTTACTTGATCATGTTGCACTGTATTAATTATCCATGACAGACATTTTAATTCATCCAGTGTGGAATCTCATATTAAAAATAATTCAGGGTTTATTGCTGTGATCCTCTAAGGCTCTCTCTGTGATCTGTAATTCTGTTTCTAATAACAGATTTCCTGAAGACAGGGAATATTCTTTCCATTAATATTGCTGTTCATAAGCCATGCTGTTGCATGAGGCTAACCAGAATAACAAGTACTGGTTGTGTTTTTCTAATAATTACTCCAGTGTTTTAATTAGCATTAATAATGGAAAGTGGGTTTTCTGTATTACTAAGAACCTCATTCACTTCTATCCTCATTGTATTGTAGAATTACATTTCAAATAGCTGGTAAAAGAGCTTCAAACAGCACAACTAACAACTCAGGCTTAGTGGAGCTAGCATTATCCTGACTATTGTAAAATATGTGACTATCAGTGTAACTTTGTGAATATATTGATAACCCTAAGGAAGGGGAAAGAGTTCTTCATGAAGAAGAAAAGTGAGCAGACTCTTGAGGAAAACAAAAGGTAAACTCAGCAGCCCAACAGTGTTGTATATAATGGTTGAAAAGAGGGCAGGTATTTTTCAAAAGTTGAAGTTGGATCAGTTGTTTTAATACTGTCTCCAGCTGGTCAGTAGAAAGGAGTCATATTTTCAGTTAGTCATGGTTATTGGCATGTATTTGTACTTCTTGCAGGATATGTGCTGGTATTTGTTTTGCTTGTCATTTCCCAGAGATTTCATATTTTTGGTAAAGTTATCAGCATAATGATATTTCAGTCATTTCTTTTCAAGAAAAATCTCTTGTTGTGCTTCAGGCACATGGGAAGAGGTACCTGCTGAAAAGAATAGGATTTTCATTTTTGAATGTTTCTCAACTCATTTTACTTCTTGCCTGCCATTTTCATGTCTGCTATTTTTTCTTTCTTGCACAGAAATTGGGATGCTAGCCCTTTTTCACTTTGATTAATTTATTTCAAATTTCAAGTGTGTAATTACTTCCCTTTCAAACATGATATCAATTATAAGTAAGTTATACCTTGTCCACATATGTGTGCATTTGCCTTTAACCTTTCATTCAGATGAGAAGGCCATGAAGTTCATTCAGCTTGAACGACTTTATCATGAGCAGCTGCTTGCAAATCTTTCTTCCATACAGGAGCAGTGGGGTGAGTACCAGCTAAACTAATATGGAAGAAGAAAGACTTTTGTTTCTATTTCTAAATAATAGAGTTACATTTCCAGGCTAAAAATGTTACATAGCAAAAGTGGCATTGATATCAGAATTTCTCTGAGCTTGTTATAAGAAGAGTGTTCATGCTTTGGAATTTTTTGCACACATTTAATTATAAATGTAGAAATAGTTTGTAGCTCTTTATTCTGTTAATCAAGATTCTGATCCACAGTTGTTTCAAGGTCATTTTTGTGTTAGGATTGGTGAGTGTGATGTGATGAAAATAAAGTGTCTTCTGAAAGAATAGGATGCTGTTCTACATAGTCTGAAACAAGACTGTAGAACATACACAGAAAAGTTGTCAATATTTCTCCATTAATTAGTTTCACCTACTTGTATTATGTTAAGCTACTTTTAAAGTATCTTGAGTAAAAATTATTTTGATTTAATGTAGAAAGAAAATGGAAAACAGCAGTTCCCAGTCCAGTTACAACACTGAGGAATTCAGATAAAGAGCTGAGTGGCCAAGAACTGGAAAAGCTTACTAGAGTTTGCTCTTCACATCAACAGTGAGTATAAGAAAGTATTATTACTCCTCAAACTAATATGTTACTGCAGGTGTTGTCTCCTTGTACTCCATTATGGGTGTTCTGAAATAATCCGTGTCAAAATAAACGTTGCATCACTGACTTGAATTTGGTTATGAAGTGGTGGTTCCTTCTGATATGTAACTAAAATATTTTTACCATCAGTTTTCACATTTTTAAATATTGTTTGAGGAACGCATGAAGACTAAATCTGAATTCGTTTTAGCAAATCATAAGTTTTCCAGAACAGGAGTTTTGAGTTTTGTTATTTCAACCAAAGGAAAAACTGAATACTGTTAATTTAGGAAGAGAGAGACTGTAGAACTAATGATGGTATTCCTGTTTAATACCTATTGGTTTAATCATTGTTTCAAAATGCAAATGTCCAGCATCTCACACTTCAGCACCCATACCTACGCTGTATGATTTTACTCCCAAATTTCCACATTTTAGGACAATTTCTTAATGCTTAAAGTAGTTCTTTTACCTTCTATTAATTTCATATTGGTTGCATTTACATGAAGCAGTGATTCTGTACTTTCCTAGCACGACAGTGTTCTGAACAGTGAAATCTCAGTTGGTAGCTGCTTTGCCTGATCCATCAGCCTCCTGAATCAGTGTATCACAGTACAACAAACTTGTGCCTAGGGTGCTTTTCTGGGTAGTAACACATATGGGATTGTACCCATCAGGTAGGAGGAGATCTGTTCCTTCATGCGTGAATATCCTACTGTCCAGACATTGATTTTAATGCACAGATGGAAAAAATCATACGAGCTGCCACTGAAAAATGATCAGCCAACAGCAATAAGAAACTAACTGCATTCAAAGGCTGTCACAGGCGAGATGTCTCAATTAGATGGGGAGAGAGAACTTTCTGTAGTACATTTGCATTGGCTTAGTCAATCTGATATAACAAAAGCCAAACTGCTCATAAAGAGTATTGATTTGGTTATCAATTTTTTTTCTTCTGAGTGATGGTAGCAAAGTTTGAAAACACCCCAGCTGATTGCCAGAATCCATGCAGGGATTTTTCACATGTATTCTGAATGCCTTTGGGAGGGAGCCCCTGGAAAGGTATTCCTGCACTCCCACAGGGAGAGGGGGCAGGTGTGGCACTGGAGCTGCAGGTTTGCAGCTGCAGTGTGCTGCTGCAGTGAGCGCCTGCGGCTGCCCCAGCCCGCATTGCCTGCACAGGAGCTTGTGAGCCCACTGAAGGGCTGAGCTCTGCTGTGATTTATGTGCTGCAACGAGCAGCACCTCCCTGCTCTCACCTGGGTTGTCACTTTGCTGAGAATAACTCTGCTTTCTCCTTCATTTCAGTTTTGAAATGTCATTCCCTGTTCTGAGAAACCCTGCAATTTGATAAAAATTAAGGCTTGTGTTCATTTCCTGTGATCAGTGCTCTGTATGTAATACTATTACTCTTTCAGACTCTCAAGGCAAAAGCCTATTTGCTTTTATTTTTTCATATAGGGTTTTTCCTAAGCTTTAAACTAATTTTACTTTTTAATTGAAATTACACTTTAATTTTTAATGAATAGCATGCAGGTCTTGGAAAACGTGACCATTCTGCTTTTTTAATTGAAAGTAATGTAAATTTTTCTCATACTCAAGTTTTACAGCTACATACTGGACATGTTTGCTCTTTAAAGATAGTTTTGAGTGTCCTTTATTTGAATTTTACATGGTAAAATTTTAAAGGCAATGTAACTTTTTGAAGTTTTGGTTAGAGAATATGAGCATCAGTACTCTTCCCTTGTCCCTCCAATTTTTTTTCAGTAGCTTTAAATAAAATGCTTCACATTTTGTCTTCATTGCTGTATGAAAGACTGTAAGACAGATTGTGTGTGATAGATCACATTGTGCATGAATCTGTATCCAGCTGGCAAAGTCCACACTGACTGTGAGCAGTGTTGATTCACCTGTGAATCTGAATGGGGTCAGTGGGAGCTGCTGTACCTTACAGAAACCAGAAAATGTCCCGGTCTGTGGAGAGGGAAATACGATTTTTGGGGAGGACATTTCATTCCTCAATCCCTTTTATAATGATCCCTATTTTTAAATATTAGTAGATATCAAGTTCTTGTATGATTTTTAATGTTGGTAGAGTTTCTTCTGAGCATAACCTTTTACAGGAATGTACATTGCTTGATGTGTTGCAGTAAATTTTCTTCTGACTGCTTTCTCAGTTAGGTGGAACAATGTTAGGGCTAATTGGTCTTCTGATGATATTCATGCAAGTACAGGTCTGTGCCTGAAGGTATGCTAGCAGGCTGACACTTTCAATGGAAGAAAAGTTCTGTGCTAATTTTAGAGCAGAGCAAAAGTTTCTAAGATTTCACTTACATTTATCATGAAGAATGTTGCCACTAGATTGTTTAATTTATTCTTTTTTTCTTTATTGCTGCAGGCCACAGGCATCCAGAAGTAAGGTAGGCAGCTGTTTAATTGAATTCTTCTTTGTCAAAAGTTGGTAATAAATATATTTTAAATATTAGATAAAATCTTTCAAGTTTAGAAGCTTTTTGAAGTTTGAATGTCTCAAAAAGCCACAGCATTCCTGTTTAATTTCAAAAATTACAGGTAATACTGTCATATTTTACAGCTAGTAGCTGCAGAAAATACATGGGAAAGCAGTTCCTTACCTCAGTTAATGGAATCCAGAACTTCAAAGGAAAGAGAAGCTACTGCTTTTAAATCAGGTATGTGTATATGTATGTACATTTGTTTTAAATATTACACTGTAAAGACATATTCCTATAAATAAAATTAAGCTATTTCATTTGAAACTGCAGCATTTGGTGGATCTCTACAAATGCACAAATGGATGATTTTTTTTTTTTCTCAGCACAATGGATAAATAATGCAGTTTTAATTTGTCATCGATATTAATAGTTGTAAAGTAATTCTAGCCTCCATCAAAAAAAAGTCTTAAGCTAATATAAAGTATGCACATTTATGTAAGCTAATTGTATAAAAAAAATTGTATGAAACTAGAGATAAGATGCATAATTTGTATGTGTACAAATATATACTAGGTAAATATACCTGATGACGTTCTGAGGTGTGGCAATGGAGTATAGTTAACAATATTAATAACTATTTTAAGTTACATGCCGTGTACTGATTTTGAGATGCATTTTTCTGAAGCAACACAGAAAATGAAGCATTTGGGAGGTCTTGAGGAGAAAAATATTCAGTTAATTGTTTTCAGTACATACTTTTATGTCATTTTCAGCCTCATTTTCCTTTTTCTGCCTTGGGGCAGTGGCCATTTTGTTTGAATCTTTGGGTTCTTATGAAACATTTACAAATTAATGAATTGTTAAAATGGAGACAGAGTGGGAAAGAATATTGGTAGACGACCAGGCTGTGCTTTATCTCTCCTCTCTCTGAGCAAAAAGTTTCTGGTATTTTGCCATATTCCAGTTGCCAAAATTGGCTTTAGCTAAGTACCTTCCCTCAAAAACAGCTAGAGTTCTTCAGAAGATGAGAACTGGCCTAAATGATTCTAGGAGGTCCCTTTCAACCTAAACTATCCTACACGTGTGCATCAGCCAGGATGTTCAGGAGAATCAGACATTAATGAAGATACAGAGTCACAGTTCTCTACACACGTGGATCCTCCTTATCTCCATGCTTTTTTACCATGACCCCTATGCTGCCTTTTCTCCACTTCTATTGCTGTCACCTAACCAAACATAAAGCATTAGAAACATGAAACAAACATGTTCTGCAGCTCAGAAAGCAGATCAAAAGAACACAGGTGCTTTTTATTTTTGAATGGTTGGAAATTCCCATGGGAAAAAAAAATAGATTATTACAATTTTTCCTCTGATTTTGTTCCAAGTGGAAACGAAAGCTTTCTGGAGAGCAGAATTTCTGAACATTTGAACATTCTGAATTCAGGAGCATTTTGTTTCAATGTTGAAATACTCTAGTACAACATCTTGACGTAACGTGGAAGTAATTAATAGTGTAAATGGATCTTTTCATGCCTTTCTCTTAATGTAAATCTTGTCAAAATACCATCAAAATCTTTGGGTTCCTGTGCAATGTTGGTAAATTGATAAAGCTATGTCATCCAATAAAAAGCAATTCTGCTGGGAAATTTTCAGCAGAGCAAAGTACTTCCAACACAAAGATAGGAATATTTCCATCCTGTCTCGAGTTTAAATGGTTGAAATTTGCAAAATTTGCTTTTCAAAAGATTAGTGCTTTCTTGAGGAAGCAGTGAATTCTCTCCCTGGTGAGTGTGAGCAGCTGTTCAGGCAGCATGTGGTCATTAGCTGCTGCTGCCCTTCAGTGTCAGTGCATCCCCCATGTGCCTGGGGATGAATGGCTTTGGTTGCAGTCAGAAGGATTTGGGTAGGGAAGGCAGCAGTGTGAACCAGTACAGAAATTTGACAAAAGTGATTCATAATCTGAAATACCATTCAGATAACAAGCTGTGCCTGAGTGGTCCAGCTCAGGACTAGAAACAATATGACCATTTGGAACTGGTTTTTGATTTTGCCTGAACCCCAGCAGAATCCTATATTACAATGAACATACAGTTTCTAATATTTAACCTTTTCAGCAGTAGCCTAAATGCATGGGCCTTCTCACCGAAAACTTGGAATGCTTGACTTCTGCTTTTTAGGTGGTTTTTTTTTTCCTCTACCAAAAAAAAAGAAACATGAAATGAAAAATGAGAAGTAAGCATGTAAAGTTTTACTTTTCTTACGCATTTATCCACCAAACCACAGGAAGAACTGCTTAACTCATTTAGCTGCTTGTAGTAGAAGTCTGGCTTTACAGTAAGACAGGAAAAGGAAACTGTCACATGTTTTGAGAACTGGCCTTCATATGGATCCATATATAATAAGAATTTGTGTAGCAATTATCAATAAGAATATGTAAAATGCATTGTAGCAATATCTGTATTACATTGTAGAGATTGTTGTACTGCACTATAGTAGTATCTTTGAAGTAAAATCAAACTTGCCTGGTAATCTGAAGCAAAAGTTACTCCTATTGATCTGCTAAGATATATGGGAACATAGTTTGAGCATCTGTAGGCAGTTGATCCTAAGAATTCACAATTCCTCTCTCCTGGGGCTACAGCGGCTGACAAACAGCTTTATAAGAAGTCATCCAGTCAGGATTCCTGGGGCAGTACCTAATTAGATTTCTGCCCTTCTGAGCAAGGGTTGTGAATGGTCTGTTCTATTAAATTTTACTTTCTGGCAGATTTTCACTCTGAATCTACCAACAGAGAGAATTTGGCCCTTAATACTATGTGTGTATATAAAGATGAGATTTGATACATCCTTTTCCCATTAATTTCTTCAGCTTCTGACTGAAAGCAGAAACTTAATAGCCTTTAGTGTTAACTAAATATAAATTAATGTGTATCATGAAAACCTTCCTAATGAGACACTGAATTTAACAAAACTCTTAGCATAAGTTTGCAGTGTGTACATATAGTTTAGACTCATTTCCAGAATGGGGAGGAAGTCTTTATACCCTGTTTTCTGTTAGGTTCTATGGGATTTTAATTGTTTTTTAATTGAGAAGAAGGATGAAGATGGAGAAGTGTGAATTCTCCATTGGTGGTAGATGACTGTGGATCAATATTCTGTCTGCTAGGCTGTCCTGGATTAGCAGGACAAAGTGGTGCCTACAGGTTCCTGTGATGAGCAAACCAAGTGTCAATTCTAATGCAACTCTGTCAAGGGGAGAAGAAACCGTTTTTTAAATTAGCATCGGTGCTTTTGTTGCTAAAAAATTTTCTGTAGACACTTTGCTGTATCTCTGTCAGTCAGGCAAAAATTACTGCTCCTGGTGGGTATGTCTTCAATTAACTTAGTGTAGGGAAAGGCATCTTCTTTAATTAAGTCTTCAAGTATTTGTCTTAACTTGCCCTCAGTCTATAGGGGCATGGGTTGCCTGAAGTAGTTGTAAATATTGAACACTGCTGAAAACTTGATGTGAATTATTATTGCATCCCAGTTCTTGTACATCTGTGGTTACATTACAGTGCTGGGATCACTTATTACTTTCTTAGGAACCGTGCCCTGAGCTCAAGGGACACCTTTCACAGTAAAGAATCGGATTCAATTTCCGATTCCATTTAATCTTTGTTGCAGGTGGGGCTGCCAACAAAGATGCCTGTTGTAATGTGGATGTATCCACTAGGAAAAATTGACAGATGGTAACAAAATCTTGTACCAATAATCCAGGCTGTGTTTGAGCTCATGACCTGTATGTGAAGGGCTTAGTATCCCATTACAAATCCCATGAGCTGTCTACTCATCTGTGTCTAATTTTTAAAAAGTCCCTATCTCACACCTATTCTTTCAGTGTTTTACTGAAGTTAGGTTCCCTGTGCTCTTTCTTTCTGTTAATGTCATGCTGATTTTTTTCCCACATTTTGATTTGTTTGGATATTCTCTTTTTCAATTTTCAAGTCTGTCTTTTCCATGCTGCCTTGCATTTCATTATCCATTAAAAGGGGTATGGTTTGGAATTTAATAAAATTGCTCAGTACAGTGAATTAATGCAAACATTTGTTTTTATGAACGTGACTATTTTGTGTAACAAGTTCAGGAAAATGCTCACATTTTAAGAGAGGTTTTAACAGGTGAGGAAGAATAAAATTGGCATGGAGAACTCAGTTAAGAAGGGCATTGTTTGATATCTTTATTAATCTGTTCATAAGATCTTTCTGCTCTTCACTAGGACCAAAACATGCAAATAAGTATTTTAGAAAGTTGTTCATCTGTTGATTGAAAATATTGCTGTTACTGCAACAGTAGTCCTATTATAACAGTCGTAACATAGTTTTTATTAAATTATGGAGTAAAAGGCAGTTTCTGTCCTAGCTAGCTTACTTTGATATTTTAATCCTTAACAACCCTTTTCTCTCTTTTTAAGCCTAAAAACAGTGTTTTGGCTTTCTTGTAATGATTAATATCTAATAATTTCTTGGGTAATTTGGGCTAAGCATCTACTCCTTCATCAGCAGATCATGCCCACAGTAGGTGAATTCACAAGCTATGTAGAACTCTTTGTGCGTGTCTGAAATTTCAGATAAGAAAAAATAATTTTCATATGTATTGTAAATATGAATACAGAAGTAAGTTGCATCAAATTGCATTTTTAATATGTAAACTTACTAATCCAAAAAGCAGCATATTTTTACGCTGTCCATTTATGGGAAATGTAATTTCTATTTAGTTTTGTGTTAACCAAAAGAGCTAGTGATCTGCAAATTTAACATTTATTAAATTAGTATGATTTCAACTTCTTTAAAGGAAATGCAGATATCTCTCTAGGTGATAGATACACTGGCATCAAGGTACAGTTTTCTGTAATTCAGTGCATTTTCCTGAGCTCCAGGCCTCCATGAGATGACTCATGTTAAATATCCATTAGAAGAAAAGTGACTGTTCACAAAGATACTCACATATTGGGAGTAGCTTTTTTCAGAAGGACACTGAATCGTGTGCTTCACCTGCAAGAATGTGTACAAATACTTTTTTTTTTTCCTGAACCAGGAGTCAGAGACTAATAACGAAAGTTATCCTGGCTGGAGCATAAAATACCTGCCCTTTATGGGAGAGCATTTTGAAGCATTAGGTTACAATGTTATCAAATCACAGTATACTCTTTCCCCCCTGGGCTGATGCTTTGAATCATTTAAAAACTCTGGAACTGTTTTTCCTATTGCACTTAGGTACTGAAACTTGTCCTGGCGTTGCACCAAAGAAAGAAGATAAACAGCTGAGCACTGTTTGCCCCGGTGAAAACAAAACTGAGAGACAGACAGAGGCAGCAAGTCTTCGGGTAGCTGCAGGAAAGGACCACATGGAGGAGCAGCACTGCAGGGCTGAGTCAACGCTGGAGCCACACACCCAGTCCACAGGGACAGGGGGCAGGCCTTCCTCGGGCTGTTTATCATCTGGGGATGCTGCTGAAGATAACAGTCTGCAGCTGAGGGAAAGACAGCTCTCCAAGGATGCAGTGAAAATAGAAGGGGCTGGGGAGCCTGGAGTGAAACTCCCTCTTGAGCCAATGGTAGATGCTTTGGCTTTAACAGATGATGATTATATGCCTACTGATTTGGTTCCTTCTGACAAAGATGTGCCAGCTGATAGAAGTCTGCTCAGATCAAAACGTGCTGCTGGGTCTTTAGAAATTCCTAGTGGCCAACTTGGAAACAGTGATTTAAAGCAGCAACAGATACAGCCTGATGATGATGATGATGAACAGTCTTCATGGGACAGAACTGCCTCAGGTGAATGCTCTGGGTGTAGTGAAGTGCCTGAGCATGAGAGTACTGCCCATTCACGGGTGTGCAAGGAAATGCAGAGAGCAGCAGGACAGGAGGAGAAGGTCAATAATGAACAAGAAGACTTATTTCTGAGATTTTTGAATGGTAACATAATAGACACTGAAGAATCTGCAGACTTAGCAAACCAAGAGGACTTTGACACTGTTCCAGATATTTCACCTGAACGAGCATCTTATAACTCCCTGGAAGCTTTATCACTAGATGACAGCTTTTCCTCTCTTGATGAACTTACAAGAAGGATAGAGATTACTGAGGTAAATATTGTAAATCCTATAAAATCTTTAATGTTTATCTCAGTTAAAATATTTTAGATATTGCCAACTTAAAAATATCTTAAATATTCCTTTATGTATCACTTTTCCAAATCTGAAATCTATACATATTTAATTGTTCTGAGTTACTCAGAAAAAAGTTTCACTTTGCCTCTCTGTCTCCTTCTTGACCAGCAGTGCACTGTGTTTCAAAAATCAGATTGATATCTTATATATGAGTGTGATACCTGGGGGGGGGTTAATTTTTTTTTTTATTCTGACAGAGACTGTTAAGAGATGGTCTCACAATCTATTAAATCAAATTTTAAATCAAATTTTGTGTCAGAAATCTACATAATACCTATGATGTACCATCATTCATTTCTATGCACAGAACAAAGTTTGCTTTTTTTGTGCTTAATCCATAGAGGTGAGAACTACATATATTTATAAATTCTGTGTATGAATGAATGGGTTTCTGATTTTGTCAAGTTAGGCAGATTTGTTGTTGAACCCAAGCTAAGAAAGAGCTTCTAACCCTGAACCCATCTGGTAGGCCTGTAACAAGGGTGAGCGCTTCATAAGCTAAATTGCTCTTCTGAAAATAGAGAAGATTTATTGCTTTGGGACTTTTTTGGAGAGTGTAATGACAACATCTTTGCTTTATTTCTCTTCTGGTTTTGCTGCATTTGCATCCTTAAGAGCTTTTTTTTTTTAAATTAAAAAGGAATGTATTGTGAAATGATGTTATTTCAGATGCTGGAGGGGGAAGGCTTGTATGAAGGTATCTCCTTAGTTCATTTCTATTTTTAAGATCTTTAACAATAGACTATCCCCTTGGCAATGAAGTTACAGTACTTCTCTGTAGATCAAGCTAATGCACAGAGACCAAGAACCCCCACGGTTGCTCAAGGACAGTGGCCAAGCAGGGAATTAAATATTGGAGGTCAATGCTGTTGTTATTACATGTTTGGTAAAGTCTCCAAAGCTGAAAAGAGAGCATTTTGCTTTTTCTCCCCACCTAAAGAGTTTCTTACATCCTTTCCAAGATCATGCCTCTTGTCTTTTTGTGGGCCCTCAGGAATTATGCCACATACCAGGACTGACAGCCATGTGCGCAAAGCTGTACACAAGTAGATGTGGAAACCCACATACGTGTGGATACATGTATCCCAAATTTTCCTAAGTCCATTGGCTTGTGTTCACTTAGAGGGTGGTTTTGAAAAAGAGCATTTTGTTGACAGTCTGTGCTAAGCCTGAATACGTGTATAACAAAAGAGTGATTTAAGTATCATCCCTCAGCATTAAATTTCTTTTGGGCCCACTGAAAGTGCTGCATTTTAGCAGAGGAGTACTGTTCTGTTTCACATAGATATAGCCTAATTTAATCCAATAGCATCTATTTTTAAATAACTGTGTTTGTGCTGTTTGTGTTCCAGAGGATGGGATAGGAAGGGCATATTGATACTGTTAGAAAAATTATGCTTGTATTGATTGTCCCTGTGACTGATGATGATGCTTTACAGGGCATCTAATTTCAATTCCAGTTTGCTTTCCTGGTGCTGGGACTGCCAGTACTCTGATGGCAGAGTTGAGTCTCTGCAGAGGAGCAAGTACCTTGAGTTTTTCCAAGGTACTTTTTCTGGCCATGTAGGGTGTCATGTGGGCTGCATTGGTGAGAGTCCACTTGAATCATTCTTAGCAAGAGGCCCGAGTTTTGTGTGAGGCAGGGGGCTTAAATGGGAGAAGGGAAGAAGGATTAACATCAGTAGCAATTAAAATTTGTCATATGCAGCGTCTGGGGTTGTTTTGCAATACTTGGGATTTCTAGGTGCCACGGGGTGAGGTAAGGACAGCACACCAGCTTCTATTGTTTCATTATACACTCATAGGATGTTCTTCCAGTTAATCTTACCGCCCATCAGTAGCCTAGGGGTTGTTTTTCAGAAGTGATGAGCACCCACAGCTTTCTTGGAAGACACATTTGAAAGAGTTTGGCACCCCTGAGAAAGCAGCAGCATTGTTAACTTGTGTTCATTGATTCTGTTTCAGTGCCAGAATTGCACTGAAGATTTGTGCACAGAGATTGCACTGAAGTTTTGATGAGCAGATGGAATCTTTGTACCCAGCTGTAACATTTCTTCCTTTCTTGTCCTCTTGAAGGCTTTGAAATTGCATTGCTCAGGCTATGGCAACTTAAGAAGATAATGGTGTTTTCATACACTGGTTGTTAATGAGGTATCTAGAAAACGCATTGGTAGCCACATGAGTGAAATTAAATGAATCACATGAAATGTACCAATGTGGCAGTAAAAAAGAAAAAGAAATAGTCAATTTGACTGTGATAAAACTTGTCACGAAGTAAGTGCTTATGAAACTGCCACAAACAGAATAGAAGGTGGAAGTAAAGATAATTTTGAAATAACCTGGGGGAAAAAAACCTATATGGTAGGATAAAATTTCATTTATGTTCTTCAGTTGACATGTAATAATAATTTATTGAAGATGGAGCAGGGTAAATACTTGTGTATGTATTTACAGTTAGGAAGTTTTGCTTGGCTCTGTATTGAGAGCCAAGAATCATCTCATGCAGTTTTCTAACTTAGATACTTTGTCACTTGCTGTTAGTTTATAATTTACAATAGCTAATTGCAAGAGTGAAAATTCACCAAATTCTGACTCTGGATTTAAATAGTTGCAAAACTGAAATAGTAGTTTTCATATTGTACAGGCCCTTATACTGGGTATTTCTTCACTAGTACAAACCACGTCCAACAATATGCACATGGTGGAAAACCACAGTCATTTTATAGAAACAAGATTTGTACAGCTAACAAAGAACTTTGAAGCACAGTCAGAAGCTGGGAACAACAGATACTACAAGTATATCGCTCTTCTTAAATATCTTTGCTATCATCTCTCTGAGGATGAAATTACACACCAGTGGCAAAACAAACTGTAACCTTAATAAAGTTGCATTTTGCTATATAAAATAAAAGGTTGTACCATAAACTTTGTATGTGAGAGACAGTTAGGAAAGTGAGTAAAAACTTAAATTTTTTCCTTATTAGAGCTTTAGAATTGGGAAATTCTTTTTAGAAAGCAATGTCTACCAAAACATAAGGCTTTTGGATGGCAATTTGTATACCAAGAAATGAAGTTTCCACTAAGTTTGGAGGCAGTGTTTTGGATCCTCTATTCTCTTGTATGGCTTGGGTCCCATAGCTTTGAGTTTGTAAGAGCTGTGCTCCCATGTGAAGTGCTTACATGGTGTCAGGTATCTGCTGCTGTGTAAAGGAGCTCAGGTACTGGCATGGCAAGTGCATCAGCAGGAAAAATAGTTACCTCCAGTAGCTGTGGTGTGAATACTGAACCTGCTAAGTCAGCTCTTTTTCAAACTCAAATTACTCACTTATCTAATGTATTTTATTAGCCAAGGGGTTTGTCTGCTCTTTTACTGTAACACAGGCAGTCTTGGGTTTTGTCATATTGGGGATTACTGCTTTAAAAAAAATCTGGTATTGCTTGTAATAAAACTAGTCCTTTGCCACGTAACTGAATAAGGAATACAGCCCACAGAAGAATACACAAACCTTCTTGAGTGGTTTTCTGCATTCAGACCAAACTAGTTCATACAATGAGCTTTTCTTCCTAATTCCCAGTTTGTAGTGCCTCTATTTGAGGTTTTTATTTATGTCTATATGCACAACTAATTCTGAGCGTCAAATTCAGTATGCTTTCTCTCAGAACTTGAATTACAAGGCCTTATTTTCATAGTTTTGTTTGCTATGTTTATACATATACACACGTCATATTTGTTGAAAATAAGCACAGTGTAAGAAGCTTTTTGTTATCTTATTACCAAATGCTGTTTTAAACAGAGAAGAGACAGGTAGTTTAATTAGTTTATTTCTTCTAATTTTGCAACCTGGTTATTAAAATTTATCTGAAAAGTGTGACACTTTTGATTGAAGCAGATTCACTTTCGATTAATGGTGGGGAAAAGAGAAAAAACTTTATTTAACAGAGTTTCAATTAGCCAACAGTCATTGCTGCTTTCCTTTTGCCTGTTGGTGAAAATGCCACCACACAGCTGCATGCCACTCTCAGTTCCTGTACAGTGACTGTAACAGCTCCTGTCAAAAGATTTTGTGAAGGCCAGCAGAGCTGAGTAAGCTCAGTTACATAGATGCTCCAAGACCATCTTTTGTTAGATGATTTAAGGAAATATCTGATGTTTCAATAGGGTCCTTTTTGCAGCTCTTTCAGGTAAGAGCTGTTTGCAGGGCAGTCTGGTGCAAGCCTGTTTTTTTCTGCCTGTGGGTCAAGTCAAGCCTCTGCTTGACTTGTGGTCAACTGTATTAACCACAGTTCCCTCGTTAACTTCCAATTTAAATAACACATTCTGCCTTTTTAATTCCCCCTGCCTCCTAAAGAGTGGAATGTAGGACTTCGTCTTGTGTGGCAGCTAAGTCCTTCTCTTTGAATGTTTAATTAGTGGGGGATGGATCTAATGTAATCACAAAGACAAAAAAAACCTTAAGTATATAACTTATAGAATTTAAAGGCAGATGAAGTATAGTCATGCCATGGAGCTGAGTCAGGGAAGGTTTAGGGTGGGTATTAGGAAAAGTTTCTTCACCCAGAGAGTGCCTGGGCACTGGAACAGCTCCCCTGGGCAGTGGTCACAGCAGCAGCCTGACAGAGCTCCAGAAGTGCTTGGACAGTGCTCTGGGCACATGGTGTGACTCTTGGGGTGTCCTGTGCAGGACTGAGAGTTGGACTGGATGACCCTTGTGAGTCCCTTCCAGCTCAACATATTCTGTGATTCTAGTCTAGGTATGAATTACATATCATGTAATTCATGTAAAGGGGCCATTTTTCAAAATCCAGTTTATGGCTTTTGTTGGGATAGAGAAGTAACACTAGCCACACTGATTTTTATTGCAAAATCAAAAGCACTTGCTCCCTCTTTTTAAGCAAAAGATGATGTTCAGAATAGAGAAACCCGTGCTGTGTCAGATTAGTTCTTTATACATTTAAAGTAAATCCTGAAATGTATCCATGTAGGCTGACAGGGAAAGTAAATGAACCTCATTGTAGCAAGTCTTTCCTCCAGAAAGCCTTTTATGTAACTGTAATTACTGCAACACATTTCCACATAATCCTGTCAAGGATAGCCCTCTGGTTTTAAGCTTGGAGAAGACAAGTTGGTGACACAGTCATTCAGAAACTACCAAGAGGCAAAATGAAGTGCCTCATGTTGCAGTGGTGACTTGCAGAACAGAGCACCACTTCTAACCTTAGGGCAGACTGGTAGGAATGCCCTGCCGGCTCTGGGTGACATTCCCACCTTGTGCAGTCCAAGCCACTTTGGAATAATCACGCCAGGCAACAGCCAGCCTGCTGTGTGGGTGGTGTGGGAGGAGCAATTGATCCTCTTTATGAGAGCAATGCTGTAAGCAGAAGCTTAAAATAATCTACTCTATAAAAGGATATCATTTCATCTCCACCCTTCCAAATAAATAAGTCAAATTTAAGCACTCCTACATAATCCCCCTTCCTTGTCACAACAAAGAAACATAAGTGTTGGTTTTTCTGCTGGCCTGTTAAATTTTCCTGGCAGTTTTGCAAGGCTAATTTAACATTACCAGTAGATTCTGCAACTCAGTGCACTCATTTTTTGAGGTGAGACACTTGCAGACTATTATTTCTGGGTCATTTGTGCCAACTACTGGTCCTTTGCCTGTTGACTTAAACAATTTATTTCCTCTGCCTCCACACTTCCACTACTTTCCAAGTACTTCCTTGCATTGTTTCATTAAATAATACATTCGAGCTCTTGAGCAGATAAACAAAAGGGAAAGTGACTATCAGAAGTGTGGCGGAGATCAGTTTTATCCTCTCAGTAGTTCTGGGTTTGTTATTTGTCCATTCGAGGGCTATAAAATACTGCCAGACCAGAGACCTGCAAGTGCAATTGCACATTTGTCAGTTCAGTGTTGCAAAGGCCAAAGCTGCTGCAGTGCCTATTGGATTGTGCCCCGTGTCTCACTGTGTGTGCAGGGCACCATCACTGACTACAATCGATGCTTTATATAAGCTCGTAGCACCAGGCAAGCTTAAGGACATAAGTTATGGAGTTGTTTGTTTTCTGTTTCATTTTCTCTTGGAAATGCAATGCAGACAAGTTTTTATGGGTGGTCTTCTAATTGTGTTAGAGATAGGCTTAAGCAGTCTGCAGCTACAGGGTTACTTGGAAAGTTGGGGGGTTTGGAGTTTTTGTGAAAGGTAGAGACCTTTGGGGTCATCTAATAGATGAGTGGCAAATTCAGTTGTAAATGTGATATGTTTTATCTGTAGCACAAATGTATACATACTACTTTTCAATTTAACAAATGTTACTGGTGATGTACAGAATTAAGGTTTTTAAACTCCTACTAAGATCTAGGAAGAAATAGTTATGACTTTTTTTGAGGCAAGGATGCTTACAAGTTAAAAAAAAAAAAAGGGGTAATTCTAAACTTGCTTTCCACTTGAATTTCTGTTTATTTCTAGCACACCAGGAACTACTTGCTTAGCAAAGCATTTTTCTTCTGGTACTTTCACCTACTTTCATTTCATTAATAACTTGGAAGTTACAGACTGCTCAACCAACCCAGTATGGCTTACTATATATTCTTGCAACTAATGGAAATGCTATAGCAAAGAAAAGAGAAGGTGTGGTTTATTGACTTGTTGGCCATATTGCTGTTTGGGTGGCCAGCCTCTGGGAAGGATTTTTTAGCTGCTGCTGTATCCAGAGAGCTTATTACAATGTGGAGCTGGAATCTATCCAGAGCACTGAAGCTTTCTTTTTCCCTGGTGTTCCCTCTCTTCGGTTTTGTAGCCCCGCTGTAGCTGCTTGTCCCCCTGGGGGAACCAATTGCAGTGCTGGAAAATTAATCTCACAATAAGTATTTGATGGTCTCTGCAGGATTATATCTTTGGAGAGGCAGCAGCAGTGTGTCATTGACTTCTTACTGCCCTCTGATGATAGCGATTCTGACACAAATCCGCCTCTCCACTGCCCCTGCCCATGTGAGCTTACAAAGGAACACAAAGTACGATCCAAGCAGAAAATGTGTGTGCATTTCACTTTCAAAGCAATTAAAGGCAAGCAGTGTCAGTAAGCAGCAGAATAATACTGCAGCTGTCCTGTCTGTTCAGGACTTGATGTCTTCAAGAAGGAGGTTTCACAAGTGCTGCAATGTTTAAGAAAAGTAGACTGGAAACCATTTATTAACTGTTTAGCTTGGTTCCTCCCTGAGTCGTTGTTAGAAATCGAAGCATGAGCTCTATTTAACATATCACTGAATTCCCTGATAGATTACCCCAGTGGAAGGATTGGTGTCTATACTAAAGAAGAGAGATGACAGAGATGGAAAAACAATTGCTCAAGTCCAGCAAAGGCAAACAAAGAGAAGAGTGAGATTCCAAGAAATGGAAGACACATTGGATCAAGGTAGCTTAAATTTGTTAATTCATGGATTGTGCCCTTGGGGTGCAAATATTGTCAATATTTTTGTTCATAGCAGCAAAGCAAGCATTTATTGAACATACTCTCTTGTTTTTTTTTTAAATTTAGTAAGTAAAGGTGATTGATCAGAGATTGTTAATCTGTACCAAGTTTGGGTAACAAGACTGCAGAAGGATACAATGAGCACACTTCTGCTTTAAAGCTTGGTTAAGAATGAAGCCACTGCTTTTTTCCTCTGGCTGAATGATTTACAAGTGACAGATAATTGAAGTCCTTTCATTAATGCTCATTGCTCAGTGGTGAGAGGTGTAGGCTTTCTCCCTAAATCCATTTACTGTGTAGGTAGAGGGATGAAGAAGAAACAAGTCTGTTGTGCTTTGTCCATGGGTACATTTCCAACCCTTTCTAGTGGTTTCCATGGGATTGGAGGGTGAGAGAGATTCTAAACTTGCTTTATAATTTAACATCCATACATATTTGCTAGCTGTCATTAAATCTGGCTTTACACCTTTTGATGGGCTAAATAGCCTCATGAGAAACACAGTATGTTTCTCATGTTATGTTTGTTTTTGGTATTCAAACTGAAGAGGTACTAAGAAAATTACTTATGATTGCTAATGATATAGAAAGTTCTATCTATTGTGTATGCCAGCCACTAAATGGTATAAGTTAGTTCTTAAAAGTGTGTTAGCATGTCTCAAACATTCACAGCCTGGAGAGACCCTATACTATCTTTTTCTTGAAATTATTTTAAAAGTATTTATGTTTTATTTAAAATTCCAGTTAGAGTTTTTTCTATGATTTTTCCCCAGGATTTAGTGATTCAAAAGGAAAATTGTTTTATGTTGTTATTATTACTTCAAGTTTGATTTCAAGGACACACTAAAAAAAAAAAAAAATTACTTGAATGTTTTCTATTTACCCCATTTCTTCTCCCTGGTGTGAGTGAAGGAAGTACAGAAATTTCCTTAGAGCCACGGCAGTCTGACAGAAGGCACAGATGTTGTTCCTGTGTACAGATTAGCAAGGACAAGTGACGTTGTGAGGATGTAGCAGCACCTCTGCAACCTCTGCATTGCTCTTACTCTGAAATAAACTGCAAAGAATTAGCAGAGAATAACTGAGATGCAAAATAACCCCTCACGTTAGCCTACACTGAAGGTTTTGTGTCTGCAGTCAAAATGTGAGAGCAGTCACAAGCAGTTCATTGTAGGGCAGTCCGTGTCATTACAAATGAAGCAAGAATGTTTCCATTCGGTTTTGTTTCAAAGCCTTTGTTTCATTTGAAGTGTTCCATGAAGATGGCTTTGGCTGTGGGGCCTTCCCACAGGTAAGCTTATTTTGCCTCAGAGTGGAATGACTCCACCAGTGATCCCAGCAAGGGCAGGTACACAGACTGCAGAAATGAAGCAACAGAATTATTTTGGTTTCTGAAAAGACTGAAAAACATAAATTTCCCAGTGTGTATTGTAATGCTCACTTTGACATGGTGAGCATTATTAAGTGTGTTTACCTCCTGACCCATTCATGACAAAAACCTATCTCAGGTTTTCTCACATGCATTTGTATTGCTTTCTGTAGCATCTTTTTTCACCTTTTCTGCTCTTATTTGCAGATGAAGTGTCTGGTGGCTCCTGTATTTTGCTGATCCTGCTGTGCATAGCAACTGTTTTCCTTAGCATTGGAGGAACTGCACTGTACTGCACCTTTGGTGACATGGAATCCCCTGTGTGTACTGATTTTGCAGCCAACATGGATTTCTATTATACACAGATACTGCAGCGTGTGGAAGAACTTAAACACTGGATAGCCTTCTCATAGCTGAAAGGAGTGGACACAGCATGCTGAGAGCTCACCAGTGGTTACTGGAGAGAGTAGAGCAAAATTGTGACTTCAAGTTCTCTGACACTTGCCACCTGCAGGTGATGTGTATTTGATGATATACTTTCACATGTACTTAGAAATCAAGAAAATTTTAGTTTAGCAATCAGGTGGCAAAAAAAAAAATGTTCACATCTGTTCACAACTGTAGCAGCGTGGTATGGGAGCATAAAAAGTTATTATCTTCATCCTTTTGAAAGTAGGCAAGTAGCTTTTCATCCACTTGAGCAAGTGAAGAAGAAGGAAGAAAATTAACTGTCTTCTGTATTCTCTCCCATTGCCACACATTGTGTAAGCAATCTCTGGAAGCTTAGTAAAAGGACAGCTTTAATTTACAGCTGTTTGTGCAAAGGTGTTGCCTCCAGCTATCATGCAATAAGTCTCTGTTTTATGGAAACATTATTTTTTTTTCTAAGTCTTAATGTTTTTATCCATTTTATTTCTCCTGGTGAGCCATGTAATTATTTGGGTGGAGTCAGAAGAGTGCAGTGGCATTCACAGAGCCCTCATTTGGTAATTACCAGGCCGACCCTGTATCCTATATTCAGCTTGCAGTGAATTTCATGAATGGGATAAATCTGCTGGCAGATTTCACTAAATTTCTTGGACCTTTACTCTCAGTATCATGTGGGTTGTTTTAGAAATGGAAGGTTAAAAGAGAAATCACTGGTCTCACTAAACACAGAAACTAAAGATGTTTACTAAATTATTCATATTAAATAATCAAGTGGCTTTGGCTCATTTTAAAGCACCTGGTAGCAGGTGTGGGGCTAACTGGGTTTTCCTCCAGCTATGTCACTGACTTGGAGTAATCACTTTGTGCCTCACTTTCTCCTCCATAAATGGGGAATAATGATCCTTGCCTTTGTCTATGAATATTGGAAGTAGGGCTCATGTCTGATTCATCCCAAATGAGTGCACGGGATCACAGAAGTGTGTGGCTGCAGCCTCTGCCAGTGAGTAAAGATTATGTAAAGGGGGCCTGATCCAACAGAAGAGGCTCAGAGGTTCACTGCAGATCCACAGCCTGTTGGTATTCCAGGGCACTTGTTCCAGCCGATAAAGCACATTTGCATTCATTTGCCCTGCAGTTCTGTGACCTGTATTGTAAAATCTGTTCTTTCTCTATCAGCTTTACAAACAAATTTGGATCAGTACAAAGAGTCATTTTAAATGGGTATTTCTATCACTTGGTGCTCAGCCCTCCCTGTGTGGTGGTGAGAGAAACACTGGCAGGACAGTGAAGGTGAGAATCAGATACACAGGCCTTGGGCCACGCTCTGTGCAGGTGAGGCAGCTGTTCTTGCACAGGGCACAGTGGTGCAGCCCTGCTCCAGGTGTGAGTGTGAAACAATTCCTTTACACCTCAGGAAACAGCATTTTTGAGGGGCCCACTTCACTCCACCCTGTGATTCCCTGCTTACTAACCTTGTATGATGCAGTGTGTTCAGGTTTAGGACATTATTTTGTAAAATGCTATGAAGTGAAATCTTTGAGATACTGCTCAGAATTCTAACATTAAAGATCATGCTTTCTGACATTTGCAAGCAAATTGTCCCTCTAGTGAGCTTGATTGTTCCTAATGCACTGTTACACTTAACGGGTTTTTAAAGTGAAAGTTAAAATCATGTTTTTTTCTAGAATAAACTGCATGTATGATTTCTCTTTTGGTTTTCACTGTGGAGGCTTAGTTTATTTATACCCTAGGGAGCCTCATGTGCAGCTTTATACTAAACTAGGAAATTTCAAATGCCCAAATTAATGAAAACTTTTGGTTTTAGAATAAAACTTGAGAATGGTTGGGGGGATTGTTTGTTGTCCTCAGGAGTATCATGAGGGCCTACTCTAATGGAGAAAGGGAAAGACACTTCTGTGTTTTAAAGTGTTACTGGCTGGTTCAGTTTATTATTTGAATTCTGGGTTTGTTTATTTATTTAGTTTTTCTTTTAAAGAGAAGCTTAATTTTCTATTTTGGCAATTTACTCACAGAATAATTAAAAAGCATGCTTTCAGTTAAAGTATGTATTTATAGTGACTATGTAGTTAGAATATATTTTGGGTTTCTGTAACTTTGCATTGAGTGTTTCTGAAAATTAAGTTTATTCCTAAAGAGACAACTGTTCATTTCAGCTTAAAAAAATATTTTTAACTTTTTGTGCACTTCATCACTAAAAAGATCAAGAGGTATTTATAGATCTATTTATTAAAAAGTATATCAAACATGGTTATCAAAGATCCACAACTTTTAGGTTCATTTAATTAAAACTATTTTAAAACAAATATTTTATTTTAAACTATAAAGCTATTTAAAATCAAAGCAATTTTTAATAAGTATTTCAGTTTCGAATCGGTGATGCAAATCCTGGTGTTTTCTCTTTGTGCTGTATTCCTGGTGCAAAGAATCACAAGTATCAGCAGAACTGCCTAGAAGAGCATGAGGAGGTTGGGCAGCCCGTCACCAACAGGTACCCGCTGAAAAGTGAGCAGCCAGACGTTCTGGGTAACTCAGACATCCTTCCCCTGTGACTGGGAGCATCTCTTCAGCCTTCCCCAGCTATGCCAAGGCAGCAGCCCTGCAAAGTCTCCCAGGATTTGAGGCAGCAGAGTGGGCACGTGTGCACAGGCTGTCCAGCTCCTGGTCTGAGCTGCTCATTCCTCAGTTGCAACCAAGGGTTCAAATCTGGATCCAGTTTCTGTTGGCATTCCTTTATGAAAAGCTGATGTGCAATTCTTGCTTCGTGTGACAGTTCTGTCAGTGCAAATGGTCTGTAGCATTACCAAACTTGCAGCTATCAACAGAACAAAATTTGCTGGGCATTGGAACTCCAAAGAGTGTGCAGGCAGGCCTGATGTTGGCCTTCCTACGTGGTCTGTTCTCTTTGGAATAGTGGACATTGCTTCCAACTGGGAGACCTGAGGGTTTAGGGTCTTGCAGACAGGTAAATCAAAGCAAAAAAAAAATAGTGGATTTGAGTGGTCATGACTCATCTGAGTGATTGAGGTAAAATAATACCAAGCAACAGCTCAGATTGTTTCAGGAGGAAGAAAGCAGTGAAAAAAGGCTTCCCCTTCACACACATGCTTGGTGCATTTAAAAGCCTTTTGTATATAACTTTTTATTCATTGTTTCCTTCCCTGACACTGTCTTTATGGCTGTTCTCCTTGGCAATAGGAGGACCATACTGTGCTGAGTTGAAAACATTTGTAATTGATAGAAAAATTCAGGAAATGGTTCCATACTTGACAGTAGTTTAAAAAACTTTTCATAAAATATGGCTGGATTTCAGGCTGCTAGTGTACCTTCAGAGAAGTTGTGCCACTTAATCATCTGCAGCACTCTGCTAGAAACCCCCACCTTCCTGTTTATTCTTTGAGCATAATTATTTCAAAGAGATTCTTGTGATAAAAAACCAACAAGGCTTTTTATGTAGATTCAGCATTATGCTGACAAAAGATCTGACCACATAATTTACACCCTCACCCCAAACAGCCCAGACTAGACCAAAAAAGGCACTGTGCTGTAGTGTAGCCACTCTGTACTACAGGCTTCTTCTCAAAACAGCATAAAGAAGCAGACATTCCACAACCCAGGTATGCCAGCAGAAGTTTGTGATCTAGACACAGGCTGTGTTTTAATTTTTTTTTCCATTATCCTTGGTTTCATACCTGGAAAATGCATAGTAGCCCTGGTGACAAGGAGTAGGAGGTATTGTAACAAAAAGGGAAACTCTCGTTTAGGGTTCTTGGTAGTAAAGGGTGACTTTGAACTGTCAAGTAAACAGAGTACATTGGAAGTCCAGATTCTTGTGTGACTGCGTACTGTTCCACTCAATAACCTAAAGGGATGACCCTCCTAAGGAAACATGTTTGCCTACTTTGTACTGTAATGTTAAACCAAGAACATCTGAAGGGAATCAAAGTTATTTGTAACAAATTTATCTTAAGCTTCCTTTAGCAAAAGGAGTAAATAACTGTCTTTGAAAATCACCCAAGCTTGTAATTTACATACTGTAGCAAAAAAAAAATAAAATAAAATAAAAACTGTCCCAAAGAAAATACATTAACCTTTTTGGATACTGTGATTTCTAAATGTCTGAAAAGACCGAGATTTTCTGTGAAATTCAAGTAAATGAATAATCCCTCCAATAAGAATTTCATAATTAAGCCCAAACCAGAATGGAAAGTGAGGATAAAATGTGTAAGGTTTGGTCTGGTTTTTGGTGCAGATTTTCTGGGTGATTTGTCTTTGTTTCAATAGTTAAGCAAAAAACCAGTTTCCTCACAGAGCCTGGTGCTGCCAGACAGGTGGGTTTCAGGTACTAAAATGTTGCCTTACTGTATCATTGTGAAAGCAAATTGACAGATAGTGAGTTTCAGAATTCCTAGTAATTGGTGGGTGACCTGAATAGTGGTCACCGGGCATTCTGCTCTCTGAGCTCAATTAAATTAATGAAAACACAAACAGTTGCGAGTCAATCCAACCTAGTAGCCTTTGGTCTGAACAGGAATGTATCAATGATACATTTTGCAATGCTTTCCTACCCATTTTTATTCCTTCTGTCTCCGTTCCACTTTACCACTTCTTTCTCAGTATGAGAAAGCACATTTTCTATCGTTCACAGGACCATAAGGGAATTGAGTTAGGAAGGGACTTTTACCACTTCTTTCTCAGTATGAGAAAGCACATTTTCTATCGTTCACAGGGAATTGAGTTAGGAAGGGACCTCAGAAAGTCTCTAGTCCAGCCTTCTGCTCAAGGCAAGGTCAGCTGGGATCAGACCACATTGCTCAGGGCTTTATCCAGTTGGGTCTTGAAACCCACCAAGGATGAAGACTGCAGAACCTCCTTGGGCATACTCCTCTGCCTGGCTGTGCTCAGGGTGAAAAGGTTTTTCTTTATACCCTGTATCATCTCTTTACATTTGCTGTCTCTCATGCTCCCCATACTGCTGCAAGGGCGTTTCTTAGTAACCTCCTCAGAGATATCATCTCTTCCCCAGGCTATACACTATTTTCTACCACTGTCCTTCTGATTCTTCTCCCTTTCTTGTCAACAGAATCTTCTTTCCTGACAGGAATCCAGAATTCTTCTATTAAAATAGGGATCCTCCATCCCTTTCCTTTTCCATGTTACACTCTGAAATTCAATAGTAAGACTTAGAAATCAGCAATGAGGGCACAGGTAAAACTGAAATAGCAATTGCAGCTACTCTTGCAGTACAAACTCTTGCTGGCTCTCACTGGCTCACCAGTGTATAGCAGTGATGGCAGAACTTACACTGATTTTTGTACTGCTCTTAAACAGCTGGTTTTTAAAGGACTGCTTGCTGACAGCCATGTCCATGTGTCTTAATGAAATATTTCAAATATTTTTCTCTAAAATAGCTACCCAAGGAAGCCTAAAATATTTAACTATAAAGTCCTTTCTTAAAAATGTTTTTTTTATAATTTGGCTTCTGTAGCATTTAAGGCTCCTTTATATCATTTGTGATTTGTATTACTTTGAATTAAAAGTCGTGGTAATTCATTTTGTCACAACATGAACCTAGGGTTTACTGATTTCAGTAATGTCCAAATATTGTGGTCATCTCTTGAAGAAAATGATGGTGGGGAGTAGGTGCATGCTGTTTTACAGTGTCTCTGTGACAGCTGTTACTGAACTGATACCAGTGAATTTCAGCCAAAGTCGTACACTTGCGTTCATCCAGATTTGTTTAATATGCCAAACAGACTAAAATAGAAAATATAGAGACAGCACTGAAGAACAACCAAGATATGTCCAATACTAGACCAAAGTCCTCCATTAATCTAAAATTTTAAGCTGCTCTTCTTGAAAACAAGTTTGAATCCATCTTCACATGACATGAGATCCATCAGCTCTCTCCCTCTGCTTTTTGCCAAGGAGCTGTCTAGCAAAGTGTCATCTTTTAGCCAAGCTGGGCCCCTGATGTAGCACTCATTTGTTAGGCTGCTGGGAAGTTTCCAGTAACACTTCTGTCAAGTGCCAGTTAATGATCGTGTCCCCTTTCATTGCCTGGCACTGAAAATGAGTTTAAGCCCCACTGTTGTGCTTTCATAGACTGATCAACTTTACCAAAAACAGCTTTCAGAGTGAGAGCTAAATGTTTTTCAGAAAGCACCACGTGCCAAGTACTGCAATGAGAAAACTTGACTGGTTTTGCCATAACATGTCCAGACTGCACAGTTGCTGTTTGCAATGCATGGAAGCAGTGCCCATGCTGTGTTTCCAGCAGGGCACCCCTTAAGCTGGCCAGGATTCATTCTGTTCTCTCAGCCCTGCACGAGAAGGGAGTGGTTGCATCAGAAGTGCTGAAAGCATACATGCACTAGAAGTTAAGCAATGTGAAAGAAAGAATGTGAAAGAAGTTGAGCAATGTGAAACGTTCCTTCCACGTAAACCTTACACCTAAAACTAGAGGTGGTTTTTTCTTTTTTTTTTTTTTCAAACTTTCATATAGGAACCATTAATTAGTTTCCTTTATTTTTATATTAGAGAAATACAGCATTAAGCCAATTCCTCTGTTTCTTCTCCAGAAATAGGAATTAATGCTTTTTGCCAGAGGGAACGTGCATCTTGCCACATGATGCTGAGAATCTTTGTGCTTGTACAGCTTTTCTGCCAGAATTTCTAATGAAACGGATGGATTGTTTCTGAGGCTATCAGAGTAGCAAGAACATTTTCACACTACTTTTCCTGAGCCAGCTGAATTCAGTGCACTATGGAAGGGACTTGCATAAAAAAAGGGAGTGGAACATTTGAATCACTAAGGATCCGTACAGTCAATTTCAGCACAACAAAATGTCAGTATCTACCATCACAGAAACCAGCAAGGTTGCTTTGAAAGACCCACCATAAATAATAGAAAAGAGTATGTTTGAAAAGAGTTCTAAAGCAAAAAAAAATATATTCTGAGGTTTCTAGTGACTTTTCAAAGATTTGAAGATTTATGTAGAAATTGATAAATAAGGGGGAACAGCTTCTCAGTGTTACACAAAGGTAATGACGAAGTACCTTATGGGTAAAAGGGCTGCAGAAATAATTCAGCGAAGACCTTAGATCAGCTATGGGAATTTTTTACTGGAAAGAATAAAAAATATTTCTGATAAAGGTATTTATCAGTGATGGGGTTTTTTCATCAGATTTTACAGAAACAGAAAAAACGCACAATAGTTTAGTGACATCAGGGAGGAAAAGGGACTAAGGATTAAAATACTGTTAAATTCTTTGTAGACTCCTTAGGAGCAAGTGGTTTGTACAAGATCATGTAGCAGGAAGAAGAAGAGCAAGATCAGAGCTTATGAATCCTATTTTATGATCTTTTGTCTGTTTCCAGTTCTCACTAGGACAACACAGATTAGGGAAGATAAATCAGTAGTCTTTTGTTCATAGTCTCTTTGACTTAACACAGCTTTGAAGATTTTCTTTAAAGATATTTTCATATTCTTATAAATTTTGTGGTAATCTTAAGTAATCAATTTTATTTAAGGGATGAAATTCCTTTCTAGTATGCAGGACAAACTGCAAATGCCCTTTTAGCGTATTTTTAGTACTTGATATCATCATAGCTATGGTAGCTGGTTGCTATTTACATGTATTAAAACAAATGGTATCAACAGATCACAAACTTGTGGGAACACAAAGTATAATAGCAATTTCTATCATCAGAAAATGAGGCTCAGGCTGTCTGCAGTTACTTTGTGTTTCGCCATCTAACTCATGCTCTGTTAAGTACTAGGAAAATAACAATTCTCAGCAGAAGGGGCCCTGCTGAGAATCCTAATCAAGGCACAATCTCACAGCTCTGCTGGGCTTCACACAATACCTATGGCTGTGCCAAGAGGGAGGAAAAAAAGCGATGGGGAAAGAAGCCGCAGTCACCAGATTCTGCCTCCCGGCAGAAATGAACTTCTTGTGAGGCACAGAAATGTTTTGACCATAGAGCGGATGTTGTCATCACTGTCTGCAAATGTGAAAGATGAAAATCATTTCAAATGTTCTTGGCATCCCTAAAAATTACTTTAATAACCCTATTTTCATTTCAATTTTTGTGTTACTGAAAGCTTTCCCTTGGTTGAAAGCAAAGAAAATTATGCAATTTTTTTTTGAGGGTTTTTTTTTGATGTGTACTGTCTCTGGTATTTTTCTATAAATAGGGAATTACTTTTCTGAGTCCATTCACTGGGTAATAGCCCATGATTTACCTACAAAGGCAAAGTAGATGGCCATTAGCAATAAGTGACTCATGTATTATAAAACAGCCCCATTAAAAGGAACCATCCCTATCAAGTCACGCAGTAGGATGATGAAACAATATTTTCAGTGAATAAGCTGAATTTTGCAATGCGTAGCAAGCCTTGCACAGCCCACCCACACTGCCAGCTCAGTCTGGCACTTTGTTGCAATTTGTGCTGGGATCTTTCATGGCTAAAATTTCTCACTACAGAGCAGCCAAGGAGGCGAGGATTCTTCTCTTTGCTCTGTTCACCACAGGGATGCCCAGGATGCCAAGGGTTGTCTTTAAAGACACCTGCAGCTTCAGCAATGAAACCCCAAAACTGGGAATCAAACGTTCTGCTCCCCAGAGATCAAGCAGTGTCCTTTAGGACTGAGCCTGAAATTGTTTTGCCTACAGTCCAGCACAGAAGAGACTGCACAGCTGTCCTGTGGTACTAAATGTGCTTAAATTAAATAATTAAATTTGCTTAAATTAAATTAATTAAATTCATTAAGTAGATATGTGTAGTAAGAGGGATTGAAGACCTTGGGATCCCTGAAAAAAGCATCATGGAAACCCTAAAAAGACTTGTAGAAAGATTTGAGTGGAAGCAGTGCTGCTGAGACTGCCTCGTGATTTCACTATCACTCAGATATGAACACGTTTCTTAAGGTAAAAAGGCTGCACTCTGTGGCACTTACATCACAGAGCACTTACCATCACAGTCATGAATTTAAATATGGTTTAACAGGTCACACTAGATCTCAGGGTAAATTTAATTTTATTTTCTGGCTATTGTTCTGAACTGCACTGTTAAATAGAAAACTACTTTCTTTCCAGGTTTTGGGGAAGTTTTTTGGTGGTGGTGGTGGTGGGTTTTTTTCCTAGTCCTTATATTCTTTTCCATTTTATTTTCCTCAAATCTACATCCCTGCCTCTGGACAAAATCCTCATTAACTAATTGGCTCAATTTTTTTTTTTTTTTTTTTTTTTTTTTTTTTTTTTTTATGGCCAGAGAAGGAAATGGCTGTGGCTGAAAAAGGCTGTGCTGTGACATGCTTTGGAGTAGTTGGCAGGAAGAGCTGATGAAGTGTAAGAACACAAACCTGGAACTTGGGAGGGTTTACTTTAATTGTCTGCTCTTCCACAAATTTTCTGTGTGTTCTTAAGCACATCACTTAATTCTCCTGTGTTTCAGTACACTGCATCTGTAACAGGGACAATTCTCTGAAGCTCCCTTTGGTAGTGCTCATTCTAATGATCCTGAGAGTGAGTGGAGTCAGGCTAATTTCAGAAGTAACACATTTTAAGCAACATCAGCAACTTGCTAGTCACGCTTTGACTGAGATGGTTACCCTGCATTGTCACAAGTAATTGCAATGAACCCTGCATCTGAGAACAGAAGGGAAGAAAACCCTTCTTGTTATTCACTTTCTTTTTTTGAGTTTTCTCTGAATATGAAAGCTGTTTCAGAGAGGCTATAGGAAAGAAGTATGGAACAATAGGGAGATACACTTTAATATTTCTGTCAGCTGTTGTGCTGTGCCATCAGGTGAATAAATTGCATTCAGTTTTGGGGTTTTTTTGTGAGTTGTTTTAGCATCATAATGACTATACTGTGACATTTTACAGCTATTTTAAGGTACCTGTAGAAAATAAAAACCTGTAGAAATAAAAACTGCTTTTGCCTCCCTGCATTTCCCTGTGGGAGTGAAGGGTAAAGCCAGTTTCCTGATGGATTTCAGTCTCTGGTATCTGCAGTACACAGACTTGTTGGTCCTTCCCACTTTATAGCACCTGCAGAGGAGCGGAGTTTTCAAAGGGCTTAATGTTGCTGGTGGTCTCTGAAAAGGGTGGGGAAAGGAGAGGGGGAGTTGGCAGAAACAAAGTGTGGAAAATACAACCAGGTTATTTTTTAAGTGTCAATGCTAAAAGCTTTGAAAGAGAATGTGGAATTCTGTCCCTCATCCTTTTCACATTTATACCAATTAAGCCTTTTGCTACCTGTGACTCACTGTGGTGACAGGATTAGTTGGGATTTAGTGATTTAGATATATTTAGGGATTTAGATTCTCAAGTTCCCTGCGAAATTGCCCATCATAAGCTATTCACTGGAAATCTTGAAAATTATGTGGGAGGCTGATATAAAGGAAGAAATGAGCCAAATTAATTTACACCTTCCAGTTCAAACACAACCGAGAAATTCTCTAGTGCAGCTGCCTCCAGAAGCAACCTTCTGTCACAGGTATTTGCTGTGGAAACTGCCCTTGACTGCAGAGAAATTCAGGCATCTGGTTGGTTCTGCAGTTTTTTTCCCCTTTTTGTAAGTCACTTTCTTGTAGGTTTTTGTGCAGAAGGTAGAGGTTTTTGCCCATTCTCTTCCAAATATGTACCCAGGTGCTGGCAGAGAAGAGTGATGGTATCATAATCTCTTACTGAAAGAGAAAAAGATTATGGTCACAGCAGGCAGCACCCACTCTTTGGTGCTATTTCTACATTTCTGTGGACCCATTTTTCAGACCCATGCATATCCTATTTTTTTCAGTTGATGTTGGAAGTTCAAAATACAGAGAAGCCACCATTTAATAATGTCTATCCCTATGTTAAACAGGAAAACCAGAAGTGGATGTTAGATAAATGATCCTAACACCCCTATTCATTGTTAGATCTCTGTGAGCTGAAGTGCTCATCTCAGCACATCTCACCGAGGTGCTGCTTTTCAGCACCTCATGATTTCCAGGGCACGTTTGAGTAAATGGTAAAAAACCTTTAGGAGGGGGAGGGAAAGGGCAGGTCATGTAATTATATGAAAATAGGTCGTATGAATGGGATTTTCCTTGTGATGAAATAGTCATTGCTGCCAATCTATTCAAATTGGAGAGAGACAGAGGAGCAAGGGATATAACTGTATTGTCCTTTCTTCCGTCTATTTCTTGTTTCTCATTGTTTCTTGACCTCAAATATCTCATTCTCCAAAACAAAATTCAGACTCCTGCTGCTGCTTCTGCTACTGTGAGAAGCGCTGCTTTCTTAAAGTAAATTACTGATAGACTATGCTGGACATGTCACCAGCGATGCATATTACCATAGGATATTTGCTTCCTTCTGATTTTTCCTCCTTTGGAAGAACAATTTCATTTAGGTGTACTGCAAATTTCAAGTGTAACTACCTTTGAATTTCAAATTCACTTCAAACCAGCACATGAGCCATGCATGGTCTCTGTACTTGGCTGAGCTTGCACTAGTTTAATGGGCATTGTCGAGCAGCCTTCTCTCAAATTCTGCAAAATTGTTGGCAGAGATCAAGTCGTCTGTCTTTTTAAGGCCTCACTATTTAAATATTTAAATACTTCAATATTTACAAGAAAACTTTCAAACACTGTAGTTAAATGAGTGCTAATCCATCACTTCAAGTGAACAGTTCCATAAGCAGAAGCTGATGTGGAGGAGGCATGTTAACTAAGACCTGAAACCACTCATTGTGTAAGGAAGGCACAAAGAATACTGAACAGCTTCCCAGTGACTACATGAACAGGAATCCTTGAAACAACAGGATATGCTAATGTAATTAAAGACAGCAACATAACACGTAGGTACCGAGAGCCCAAATCACAAAGTTCAAGCAGTCTTATTTCTGGGATTGGAGGCATTGGCTTTGCAATCTTAATAGACAGTGCTCTTTAGAGAAGCGGCAACAGAGCTGTATTGCTTTAAAATATTCAGCTCAATCAAAATCAGAACACTTCTGAGTGTTAGGCTATTTTCTTCCAAAACAAAATCACCGGGAAACAGAAAAAGCCCTCTGATAGTCCTGCAGCATCATCTCCAGCTAGAGCAAAGCCAGAATTTTATATGCTCACAACTGTTCTTACACGAATATTCTGGTGTACATTTGTCACTGACCTTTCTTGGAGACAAGTAATTTATTGCTATTATAATTAGCATTTAAAGCTCATTATGTGTCCTACTGCTTGGCAGTGCGCAGGTCCTGCTTCACTGCTGGTGTAGGCCTGCATCTCCCCAGACAAGAGCCACAGGGAGCACAGCCAGACCTTGCTGTGCCCTGTTCCATGTCCCCATACGAGGCACTGCCCCACAGGGAAGAGCAGTGCGAGAGCAGCCCAGCTGCCCAGGATCCAGCAGCACGTCTGCCCCATTACCTTGCTGCACCGTGGCTGGGGTGCCACAGTGCTCAATTTCCCTCTCACCACTGCAGTGAGCCCCACAGAGGAATTCGATTTCAAATACATTTGGCACGTACCTAAAACTAGTAAAATGCTTTGAGACATTCTGGACTTTTTTTGTTTTAATGCTAAAGAAGAGGAAAAATATCTCATGGTTATGATTTGACACTGTGATTTAATTTCAAGCTGTCAGTCTCATATTTTTTCGATAAAATACATACTGAAAGAGCCCCACAACCAGCTGCTATCACTTTTCTGTTGTTTCTATATGTCACTATCCTGGTATAAATTTTATTTCTTTGGTTCTTGTAACACTGCACTTCATAAGGGAGAAAGTAGCATGACACTGCCTAATTCCCTTTCATGACAGTGACATCTTGAAATTACTGGTTTTTTTCCTTCCTGGTTAACAAGAGAGGCTGGAAATCTATTTTAATGGCAGGTTTTTATTTTCCTGCAATTCATCTTTTTCATGCTGGTGGGTAATTTAATTTGTTGTTGACCTAGTTTCCATTACAAAAAATTAGACTATTCATTATCACAAAAGCTTCATCCTTTGAGACTTTTAAAAAACATATGCTATCAATTATTTTATGTTACAATATTTTTCTTGCCGTTTCATATGAAAACAGTTTCTTTGTAGCAGCCTTGATCATGATTCCGTTTTAACAGTGAGATGTAATTACTGCCAGGAAGGGTGACACTGAAATGTAGTCATGGACTAGTATTTGACCAGCATGGCACATGATGTGGCTGTCACGGACACCACAGCCTCATTGCAGGGATGTCTCCCTCCAGCCATATCGAGTCAGAAGCAGCCACGGTAATTAGAGGTTTGAAACCCACGCTGTGTAATTGGTTGTGCTATACTGTGCAGAAGTGACCCTGTTAAGAAGTGGAAGAAGACAGGAAAGCAGGTTAAAAAGCAGGTTATCTGAGTGATTCTTGCCATCCCCTCCAGGTGATTGATTCTTGCTTGCTTGCTCTCACTTTGGTAGCCCTGGGAGGAGCAATCAGTTTGCTCAAAGCTTTTTGGCAATTTGCCCCACTTCTAACAGGTTTTGGGGAGGAGCTGGAACCAATCGACCTTGGACAAGAGGTTGCAGCTGTGAGTGTAATGGCTATGACTTTTTTTGGTTCCACCTAGAATGGGAATTTGTCCCAGTTCCACCAATGAATGACTCATTTCCTGGACATGTAAGTCAACATAAATCTCTGGTGTCCGTAAGGAAAATGCAGTTGTTAGTAATTATAACTTCCAGTGGACTTAAGGTAAGTTCAGCTTTTGTTTTTTTTACTATGCTTTAGATTTGGATGCAGATCCAAGGTATTGCTGCTTGGCCAGGAGTTTGGTGGAATCTTGGACAAATTTCCAAAGTGCCTCCAGCAGGTTTTTTTTAAGGTGGCAGGATCCGCAGAGCAACATTCCTGGAGCTGCTCCATGATTAAAGCTGAAGTCTGTAGTAACATGTTCACTATTAATGTTTCTGCTGTTCTCCCTTCTAAGTATGGATGTAGAAACAGTCCATGGAGACTTTTGTGCCCTCCATACCAACCAAAGTCCTTTGGCCTTCTGTTCCCAGCTGCCACAGGGAATTATGTGGCTGAGGGAGAGATGCAGCTGCATGTAATAGTGACGCTAGCTCAGCCTGGGAGAAAGCAAAAGGGCCCTGGGGAATGGGAGGGAATAAAATGGAAAACATTAAAGCCACAGTTTTTAGATTTGGATGAGACAGAAACTCCTCATGGGCCTTATTTGTAAGGTTTGTTTCGGGGTATCCTCTATGCGGTCTAGAATCCTTACCTGATGCTAGGTGATTACACAATACGTTAGCTGAGATTTCAGACATTTTATGCAATCAGTTGTTTCTAGGAGACTGATCATCAGAGGCAAAGGCTTCCTCTGTGTGTTGTGTTTTCAGCTCTTTTTGTGTTGTATCCCAGGTCCAATAGTGTTTTTGTAGTCTCAGCTAATTAGTGTGTATTCTTACTAGAATCTGAATTTTTTCATTTAAAACTTTTGTCCCTTGTGGCTATATTTTATTTTAACAAATATATTAAGAAGATTGAAGCCTTAGAAACTATAATTTAAATATAAAAATCTTTAATTTCACTAGACTGTATTCAAATATTTCAGGGTCAATATTTATTGTCCATCATAGTGTACACAGATACAACTTGTTTACATCCATAGACCAGTGTTAAATCAATCTCTTATCCAGCAAACCAGACGGTGCAAAAATTAAGAGGTTATTAAGATGTTTTGCAAAATACTCTAACCCCAAAGTCCTTGAAAGATCCTCCACCTGGAGGATGTGAGGAAGAGAGATGCCATGCACAAAGAAGGACTTCTTAGTTGTTTACACACAAGAAACAGTTCTTCCAATTTTTGAAAGACATCTGTGCAGAATCAAAATGAGTTCTTGGTAGCATGTGGTCTCATCAAACTGAGGAGATGTCCTCTCCCTTCTTGGCTGTCAGTGAAATGCAGGTAAGTGTGAGGTCATGTGGTCTGCACATCCGGCACTTTCAGATGCACCAGAGATAACGCAAAGAGGACATAAATTGGAAGAGAACACAAGTGGAGGATGGAGACAGAAGGAGTGAGCTCTGGGCACCACCTTGATGGCTTCCAAAAACTGGAAGGACAGAGGGAAATCTAGAGACAATCTTGTTCAAGTAAGAGGCCAGATACAACAGTGCCCCTCGCTGTGTTTACTCTAGCTGTGTGTACATCCCCAGTCTTGCTTTTGGCAGAAATTACTATTTTCACATTCATCCCTTCACTCTTCTCCACAGTTCCTGCAAGAGAGAGAAAACAAGGAGTGTGTGGCCCGATGATCTGAGAGAAAAGATAATTGAGAATTCCCACAAAAAGAAAATTAGTCACGGCCTCTGGGACTGCTGATAAGCAGAAACCTCAAACCCAAACAAGCATCCAGAATTTTATTTCAAAACAAATGTTGACCTCTGTGCAGCAAGCCCTGTGCAGTCTGCTGCTTCAAAAATAGAACCTTTTACACACTTAGCCCTTCTTTGGGTTTTTCCCGTCCCTCCGTGCCCGCATCAGACGGAGCCTCCCCTCTCCGCGGTCCTGGCGCTGCGGACGGGAGCGGAGCGGGGCGGTGCCACCTGCTGGTCCCGCCGGGATCCTCTCGGCTCCTGCCTCGCACCGGCTCAGCGCGGAACCGTGGAATATCCCGAACTGGAAGGCACCCAAAAGGGTCATCGAGTCCAGCTCCTGGCCCTGCACAGGGCACCTCAAGAGTCACACCATGTGCCCAGAGCACTGTCCAAGCACTTCTGGAGCTCTGTCAGGCTGCTGCTGTGACCACTGCCCTGGGGAGCTGCTCCAGTGCCCAACCACCCTCTGGGTGAAGAAGCTTGTCCTTATATCCACCCTAAACCTCCCCTGTCACAACTCCAGGTCATTCCCTCAGGTCCTGTCACTGGGCACCAGAGAGCAGAGATCAGCGCCTGCCCCTCCTGTTCCCCTGACAAGGAAGCTGCAGTGGGAGCTCCCCTCAGTCTCCTGCAGGTGAACACACCAAGGGACCTCAGCCACTCCTTTCATGGCTTCCCCTCTGGGCCCATCATCATCTTCACAGCCCTCCTTTAGATGCTCTCTAATAACTTTGCATCTTATAGACCAGCACCCAGAACAAAGTAATTTAGTCTCCATAGCCTGTAGTTATTTTTAAGCTAAAATGTCCTAGTTTCAGCATCACCCGATGCATCTTGTTATTTATTCCTCTAAGGAAGATTAGTAATTAAAATAAATAAATAAATAAATAAAATTCCAGGGCGTTGTGTAAAAACAAAATACAGAGTAAGCAGGACAGCTGGAGCTCTTAGGATTTATCACTGGTATTGAATCATTATAGGACATGAGAAAATGTTCATTAGAAATTACCTTTCTCCTGCAGAGGCAGGTATGGCTGTTAAGCACACAATGAAATATAAGAGCACTCTGTCTCCAGGCCCATTAATGAGCCTTTGCTGGTGCTACATCAGCACTTGCTTTGTTTTAGTGATGTGCTGTTTTTTAACAAGGCCTTGGCATGCTGCCATTAACTCAGTTTTATGTCTCTTTGGTGTTTTCATAGCCACAGGCCAGATGGTTTCAGCATTATATTCTTCCTCTAATATGAAAGCTGATCATGGTGCTCCAAATTACCTTCACTCCACGTGCTATATATTTTGTTGTGTATCACTGTGCATTCAGTCATTTCAGCTTAAACTAAACCTAGGAAATTTTGCAGTTAGGCAGCAGGTACAGCTGGTGACCAAGCACAGCTATCAATGGGGCTCTTACTCTCTTGGGAAGTCTCAGCTGCCACTGGATTTGTAGGACAGGGGAGAGCAATTGCTTTGAAAAATTCCATTTCAATGTTGAGTGTGTGATTAAATGGTGGACTAGCCTGGGAGGTGTGTGAAAACCGTGCAGCGGTTTCTACTACCACAGCATTTAGGTGTTTCCTCTTCTTCTGACATCTTTTGCAAAAACAAGCAAACAAAATTCCTGTTGGTGAGCCTGTGATGAGCCTGATGTGGTGGGCAGCGAAATGCCTGGTAATGCCAAATGCAAAGCTCCAGTTCTTCATCCTCTTCCTCACTTGGGCAAATTAACTTTACAGCTTTCACTCATCCTGGTGGGATAACACTTCTCATTCTGCTCTGATTAACTTCATAGCTGCTCTCTTGCCCACTCCTAAATGTGTACCTGGATTTGAGAACCCTGGAAATGAGCTCTCGGTGAGGCAGGGCAGTGTGAAGACAGGAACTATGAGGGAACTACTCTGCTGCACCCAGAAGAAGTAGGACTGTAAAAAGTGGTTAGTGGCACATATCTAGGAGACAAGAATTTTTCTGGTGAAACAGGAACCTTGAAAAAGGAACAATATGTATAACAGAAGCTAATTTATAGTTGTGGCTGAATGATGCAGTAAAATGCAGTCTCATGAGCATAGCAAAAATGATAAGAAGACAGAGAATATCAGCAGCTGGGAACAGTATTGCTGGTGCCCACAGTTTGCTGTAGCAGCCAGTAGTGCCTAGACAAGAGAGTATAACCAAGACAAGGGGTTCCATATTCCTCTGTAGCTTAAGCTCATTGCATACAAAAAGGTCCCTTCCATTCCTCATTCCAGAAGGAAATAATTAAACTGGCAGGCAGGAAAATGACATTAGGAAAAAAACCCAGCAAAACAACATCTGAAGCCGCATGCTCCACTGGATTTTTTTTTCTTTTTTTTTTTAATTACTGTAAAATTTGAACAAATTCAAATATTTTCCAAACTTTGCAAATAGGATGTTATTGTGGGAGGATGTCAAATCCTGGCAGGGATTTAATGAATTGCAAAATCTCCTCTTTAGGCTTACAGTGGCCATGTCTTAGATTTCATGCATGCCATGAAGAAAATTGAACAGTCTGAATTTTAAAAAAGTTAGTGATGCATCCATTTGCTTATTCCATAAGCTATCAAGTGAACTGATTTGTATCCCAGCCTTATTTCTGACAGCTGTTTTGCCTTCATTGTGCCAAAACCTTCTACCACACTCCATTCCACGTTTTAGAAAATATTTCTCTTACCTGCAGTAGGAATTTATACAACCCTGCTGATTTTGTTTTGCAAGTGGTTTGGAAACAGTTTTATTTCAATCTGTCTTTATCACCATTAAAACTGCATTTGGTCTTTTGAGCTTTTCTAGAAACAGCTGAAAAGAAGAACTTAGCTTTGTGAAGCAGAAGTGGTGTGAACTGTTACTGTACAGGTACAAAGATCCTTTGCCTGTTTATTTGTTTTGAAAGCATTTGTGTCTGAATTTAGCCTTTCAATCAATAGGTATACGGCAGCTATCCCTGAGGGTAGAAAACCAACACATCTCACTAGAGGGAGCCCAGACACAAGTTCTGGGCTTAGCAAGGAGCTATTACACCTCACCCTGTTACTTGCCTGTGTTTTGTTGGTAAATCTCCCCAGCTGATTAATTCACAGTCCCTGTGTGGGCACCTACATAACCTGCATTATGAAAAGCATGCTGAGATTTCAAGTGCAGATAATCTGCAAATCAATACTGAAATGGGCAGGGAAATCTCAAATTTTGTTTGTTAGCACTGGTAATTATTACCAGAATACCTTAATCATAAAAATGGGACAGAAAAGCTTTGTTTCACTTCCTGCCTGCCTATTCCCTGCTAGTGCTTTCCTTCCCCTCCACTAGAACCTGAGATCTGAGTACTGACACCGCACACGCTCCTGCAAGCCAGTGTACGTGCCTCAGACACCCTCCTGGCAGAGCAACACACCTGAGCCAGAGCCCAACCTTTGGCCTCTGCCCCCGACCTAACCCACTCACCTACCCACAGCACGTTAGGTTTCACCAATGTGCTTTATCTCGTGCTTTGCCCTTATCTTTCCTTGCCCCAGCACTGTGAGCTGCAAGCGCAGGTTTGGGCTCCGCTTGTGCTGCTGCTGGATGTGTTCCGAGAGGAGCAGTCGACTGCGCTCTGTACAGCAGCAAGGCTCTGTCGTCTCACTGCAACTGCTGTTGGGAAAGTGTTTACCTGCTGTGCCAGAAGTGATTAAGGTGTAAGGACCTTTAGCAATGTGGTCAGGTATTATCTGCCATCAGGCAATCCTCCCCATGTCATGCAGTTGCTGCTCACGTGGAGGCTTCTTGCCCAGGCAAGAGTCGGCACATGGCAGACTTGGGATCTGCTGCTGTGCCACTGTATCTGGATTTTTATTTAAAAAACATCTGTAAAACAGTTTGTCTGGCACACCTTGGGAGCCTTTTTTGCTGGAGAAGACTAAAATACTGATATGAGTTGGAAAAATCATCCAAAACACTTAGGACGGTCTTAGGCACTCTGCTAGAGGGGAGGTGCAACAGGAGGAGGTCGGAGAAGATCAGACAGTGGACTTTTATCACCCCACACATAGTTGAGGTTGTAGTGAAAATGGTTAATAAGGTCAATTCCTTATTTCATATGAGTTGAGCCAGCTTCAGTAGATGACAAATAAGAAGTTATTATTCAAGTAAAGCGGTAAATAACTGGTTCTCACCTTGGTTAAGCACCTTGATGATAACCCAGAAATTCACATAAGTGGGAGGGAATTTTCTCTGTGTTGGTAAGCAAGACTCTGTCCTGGCACAAACCAGTGTAGGGCTCTACACAGGCCTTGCAGAGTTACCTGGTGTATTGCAGGTCTCTCAAGATCCTGGTAAAATTGCTGCACTGCAGATATTCCTCACATTGTAGGACCATTTAGTTCTTTGGGATTTCTCAAATTTCAGTTACAGGCCCTTCATGCTGCTGAGCAGCCAGTTTTACTAAACAAGGGGAATTTGCTGTCTCTGCATTACATTCTGTGGTTTTGTTCTTTCCATCCTCACAGTAAATGCCCCATGCACTGTCTGCTCGGTTTAGAACTAAACTCAGTAGTGAGGCAAGGCAGTGGTCTGAAAGTTAAACTTCTGCTTTCTACAGAATGAACAAAATTTAATAGTTGGTTAATCTTATGGCAATTCTCAGAGAACCTCCTTGATGAGATGTATTTGGGAGCAGAAAATTTTGAAAAATGTGCCCCATTCCAACATTACAGACAACAGGGATCTGTTAGGATCTTCGCTGAGCAGAGATGGAAGACACCTTGCCTTTGTCCATGCTACAGACATGGACTAAATCTAAATTCAATTGCATCTGTGCTGTGCCAAGGTCACTTAGGGGCTGTTGAATAGTGACTCCATGGGAGACACAGAAAGATCAGCTTGGAAGTGTTGCTCATCCCCCTTATTTATTTCAGCACAGGAATACCTCGTCAGGGTACAGTGGCTGAGAGCACCATTTGAAACTGCTCTCACCCCCAAAATTCTGCAGAAATTCTGCTGCACAAAATATCCACACAGAACAAAGACAGCTGCACAAAACTGAATGGTGTGCTCTTTTCTCCCACTTTCTTTCACAGGAACAGGAGGGAGGAAAAAAAAGCTCCACCACTGCACCATTTCCTCTCACCTTATCAGGAACTCTCTGCCCTTCAATCTCTGATAATTCCTGAGGATGTAGCATTGTTGTGATGCAAGATCTGGCCCCTTACCCCCCTCTGGCTTCTTCATGATCTCAGGGACACTCCTTAGGCCTCAGCCTTGATTATTGGCATGTGGGCAGTCAGCTCCCCCTGAGCTTATCAGAAAAACTGCCTGCTCCCAGGAACTTCTGCTGCTAATGAGCTAACGAGCTCCTGTTTTCTAACAAATAGCCTTGAAAACTTATTTTTGTCTCAGTAACAGCCTAAGTACAATAATATTATTATTAGACTTCTCAAGGAAAATTCCAGTAACTACTGGCCTGGGCTGTGGCCACAGTGGAAATTTACTGGTGACCAGAGTCAATCATCTTGCAACCCTGTAAAGAGCGGCACTGAGACCCACTGGAATCCCCTGGGCTGCAGCTCATCTCCCTCTGAGCGGGACGTCTCTGGAGCTCAGCAGCTCAGAGGACCATTGATGACAGAGCCGGGGCTGATACCTCCCCTCTCCTCAAGGCTCAGCTGTTGAGGGATGCAGAGGCATCTGATGTGAGTATTTCACTGGACTCCTGGGGAATTTTTCACAGGTATACCTTTGTACATGCTTCTTTGTGTCTGTGTGTGCGCATGTGTGAATCGATTGGCATGCGGTACACAAACATACTACGAGTGCTCCCGTCCCACATTCATAGTTAGATTAGATTTGTAATTAAGTTATTGCTGTGCTTAAAGCAAATCCTATTGGATCGTTTAGTAAATGTTAAATTAGTCAATGATTAGGTTGTGCTACATTCCTTGGATACAAACCATTGATCAAGTCTGACACTAAGTTTGGCAAGGGGGTCTGCTCTGAACCTCTTGCAACAACAAAAGGCACATTTGTCCTTTGGCAGCCTTGCCCTTCTCCAGCTTTACACTTTTGGATCCCCATCTACAAATAAATCATTCTAGATTGGTTCTAATATGATTTTCCTTTGTGTGCTTTATCTGAGTAAGGGTGGTAGAGTGAACCTTGCCATCAAACTTCATTGTGCTTTTGCAAATTTATGATACATACACAGTTATAAGAGATATTTATCTTGCTTTTGCTGATATCTTTGCCAGTAATTCCATAAGCAGCTCAGACCACTCATTTGCAACAAACTTGAGAGAGAGAAGGTGGCTTCCAGGGAAGTTATGATGGCATAAAGGTTGTAAAACTTTTATAGGAACAAAATAAATAACTATGTGCTCTGTTTACAAAAAGAGAGAGGGAGATTTGCACTGAGATTCTGCAGTTTCTGGGATGAAGATCAGAGTTTTATGAAGGACCATCCTTCCTAACCCTTAACCAAATGGAAACAGGTGCTGTAGATAGCTGACCTCCCACCAGAGCAGTTCAAGATTGTACTGAGAAAAAAGAAGTCTTTGGAGGTCAAAAGATGGAATATATTACCACTGCAAAGATAGCTACATGGCTTCTGCAAACAGTTATACGTGTGTAGTTCAGCTATGATTTGTAAATGTAACCAAAAATAAGCAGGTGTGTTTTTGCCAATGTGTAAACTGGATAATCTGATAGTCTTTGTCTGTGAACAGACAGTATTTAAGCTGAGAGAAGAAAAGTCCTTGCGGGTACCCTGCATGAGCACTGACAGATCACCAAATGCACTGAACAGAAGCGCATGGGTGTGGGATCAGGCATTGAACTGGCCCCCAAGGAGTTCTGTAGGCAGCTGAAGTCGGAGTACAGAGAATAACATCAAGGAACTGAAGGCTTTTGCCTGTGAGCAGTTTAAGCTAATTAGAGCATACTGATATTTTCCCTTTATAATGACCTTGCTTAAGTAAAATGCAAGGAGTATTTAAAGTATTAGACTCTGGTTTTACATTCACAACATACTTGAGGGAAAGGTGGCTAGAGAATTTTACAATTCAGTCTAACACTGAAAACTGCAGACAGAAAAGAACAGAGGATCTATCCAGCCATCCACTTCCTCTTGTTGCAGCACAAGGCTTCCTCACAGTTAACGTTCTGGTGCTTTGTCACAAAATTACACAGTCAGTTTCAGATGTCCTGTCCATTGGCACCTGTCAAATCACAGGACTTGTTCTGCTATTGACACCTCTGTGAGGAATGGGTCGTGCTGGTCACTCTGTCAGCTCTGGTCACATTTGCTCAGGTGGCACCTCTTCTTGTGCTCCAAGTCCTTCACCTTCCATCCCTGAAAGTTACATCCTCAGACACTTCCAAAGTGTTATCATGCCTCTGGAGCTATTTTTAGCTTGATAATATATACCTTGAACTTGGGATTTTTTTTTTCCTGGGAGATGTCTCCATTCCTGTTCCTGGATAATTCATTATTTCCTGGGTGATTTTCATGCAACTGTCTTCAATTTGTAACAAAGTGGCTGAACTGGAATGCAGTGTTTTAAATGACAGTTTCAAATGGAGACAGGTTTTTATTTCTTACTATGCAATCTGATGCTCAACATTGCTAATTTCTCCCACATTTATCATCCTCTGGGCAAAACATTTATCCTTGTTTCTTCTAGCATAGCTGCATTCCAGGTTTTAACTTCTCTAGTAGAGATTAGCTTGCATTTTCTGGATATTTTCACTTTTAATTTCTTACCAGCCTTTAAATTATTTTTCTGCAGCTATCGAAGAAAGTTTCAAATCTTTAATTGTTGTCATCAAAATGAATACTGAGCTGTGAGATACTGCAAATACCTCAACAAGAGAACTCTGACATTTAACTCCTAAAGTCTTAGTTTACTGGGTGCCCACTTTTATTGTAGAGCATTCTAATGCATCACTGGTTATTACTTAGTATCACCAGAGAAAATGTGCTCTTCCTCTATGTTGCCTTGTTTGGTCTCCCTGAATTGACAAAACTACACATTTATCAGTCTTTTCATACCTGTGTTTCAAGTTCAGTGTGAGAAGTGGTAACTGCAGTAAATACAGAAGGAAGAGCCTGAACTCCAGTGGAAATCAAAAGCTTTGACCTCAGCTGTACTTCTGTGTGTCAATGGTGCCCTCATTTCCTTTCCTCAAGAGATTGTTTAGAGCTGTGTATGAATGGAAATGTGCACAGGGCTTATTAAAAAATAAAAGGATGGGATCTATAGGCTGCCATCTGTTGCTTTGTAATCTCCAATTTAGAAACAAGCAAAATAGGTAGAAGTAACTTTGTTAATGTATTATTATTACTTGTCTAAATATATATTTGGTTGACTATATATATTATACAATATATATATCACATATATACAATATACAGATGTATACAATATACACTTTACATTAATCTGTATGTAGATGGTCCCATACCTGGGTCACAACAACCCCATCCAGCGTACCAGGCTGCGGGGGGAGTGTCTGGAAAGCTGCCCTGTGGAAAAGGACTTGAACATGAGCCAAGGTGTGCCCAGATGACCAAGGAGGCCAATGGCACCCTGGCCTGGGATCAGCAATGGTGCAGCCAGCAGGACCAGACCGTGATTTTCCCACTGTACTCAGCACTGGTGAGGCCACACCTCGAGAGCTGTGTCCAGTTCTGGGCCCCTCACAGCAAGAAGGACATGAGGGGCTGGAGCCTGGCCAGGGAAGGGGCTGGGGAAGGGTCTGGAGCCCAAATCTGATGAGTAGCTGAGGGAGCTGGGGGTGTTTAGCCTGGAGAAAAGAAGGCCCAGGCTCTTGTCCCCCTCTACACCTCCCTGAAAGGAGGCTGTAGCCTGGTGGGGATTGACTTTTTCTTCCAGGGAGCAAGCAAGAGGATGAAAGGAAATGGCTTCAAGTTGCACAAGGGAAGGTTTACGCTGGATATTAGGAAAAATTATTCATGGAAATAGTGGGCAAGCTTTGGAACAGGCTACAGGGGGAAGTGGTGGAGTCACCATACCTGGAGATATTTTTAAAAGTGTAGATGTGGTGCTTAGGGACATGGCTTAGTGATGGACTTGCCAATGTTAGACTTGCATTTGGACTCAGTGAACTTAAAAGTCTTCTCCAACCTAAATGATTTTATGATTCAAGACTGGGATTTCTTTTTTAAGGTTAGATGACATTTTAATTTTAAAATAAAATTAAAATAAAATAAATTAAGCACTACTGAACTGCCACATGTGACAAGCCTGCTGGCTTGTCAGCAGTTTTCTGAACGCCTTTTTTTGTCCCAGTCTAATGGTTCCATTTATTGCAAATTTTTTAAGTTTTGTATGGGTTCGTATTTTGGAGCCAATTGCCTCTTGATTATAAAGTAATAATCTGCACAAATTAAGGACAAGATGGCACTAAAAATTTTGGGCTTTGTTCCAGAAGCTCTTGTTCTCACATTCTTAAATAGTGAGTAACTGTAGCAACTGTAGCAGGTACAGAGATGCCTGCCTTTTTACTTTTGCTTTTTCTAAATCCCTTTTATACTCACCCACATTACTCTTCATTCCCTGCAGTGATTTATCCATGTATTGTTAATCAACCTTATTTCCCAACACCTCTGCCTACTCCTATGTTCCATAGTAACTTTTGCAATTATGCAAGTCAACTATCTTATTTCATCCTTGGAGGTACATGACAATTGTGTTTTAAAAAATTGCCTTCATACAGCATTGTGTAAATGACATAATATTGTGCTCTTTTTGCTACCTTGGTATTATTTTAATTAAAAACAGTAGTAATATGTAGCCATGATATTATGAAAAATCCTTTGCTGGGATTTTTCCTCTCCTGAGAAGCTGAGGAGCCTCAGGAGAGAAAGGTAAACAATTACTATCTGCTGCTGTGGAATGCAACAGGTGCATCCGTGATTGGTCCATGTGGATTGTTTTCCATTGATGACCAATCACGGCCACCTGTGCCAAGGCTGTGAGCAGTCACAGGATTTTGTTATTCTATTCTGTTCTATTCTTGTTGAGCTTTCTGATCTGTCTGTTCTTTAGTATAGTCTTAATGTAGTATTTTAATATAATATTTAACATAATAAATCAGCCTTCTGAAATGGAGTCAAGCCTCGTGTCTCCACACATGGAGAGTTAGCCTCAACAGTAATAGAACATCAGCATTTCCACTTCAGTAAACAAAATTGCCCTAAAGTTATAAATTAATATCAAAAACTTTATCACAAATATTGGTGTTCAAGAAGTAAATGATTATTGATATAAAGGAGTTTATTAGAACAACTGCTGCATGAAATGAAGGGGCATATGGGTGTTTTTAAAAATGCTTGCACAGATTCCTCAGATCCTGTCAGATGCTCCAGATGGAACAGGATAAGCTAGCAAAGGGAGACAAGCCCATTTAATTCCAGGAATTTGAAAAGATATAGCAAAGCACACGCAGGAGTGTTGTGTGTTTCACTTGCCTGCTTTTCTATCCCCAAGAAACTAGCAGGGACCTATAGTAGATCAAGTTGTTTTAGACTGAATCTGTCTAGCTAAAGGAGGCTTAAAAGCACTGAAATCCTGAAGTATCTGTATGCAGATACACGTGGGAAAAAACTCTACCTTCAAATCTGAGAAAAAAAAAATTAAAAGAAACAGCAGTATCTTTTTATTTGGTGAGTTTCTGAAGCTGATTCAGGTTGGAACCTCCTTTGCAGAATGACACTTGGCAGCACATCTGGCATTTCTTGTCTTCCTATTGGACAAGAAAAAACTGTAAATCATCCCACTGCTTTCCCACAGAGTATTTTTTGCAATCCTGCATTGTTGATACTAACTACGGAGATGGGTTAACCTTTGCCTTTAGTCAAGTCTGCTGTAAGTCTCCCATTTAAAATCAGACATCACCTTGATGTTTGCTATTTTGAAACCTACCCACCTACTTGTTAGTTCAAAGGCTGGAATGGAAACTGGCTTAGAGACTTTGAATTCTGTTCTCTTTTTATTGAAAGAGCTAGAGTGAAACTGCATACAGAATTCTTCAACTTGTCAAATAGAGCTCTCCCAAGAAAAAACTACTTGAAGCTACCATAGTCATATTTAATGCAAACAAAAAGAGGAAAAAAAAACCCCTAGGTTTGCCATGTTTTGATAGCCCTCTGCTCATTTCTTGTCCTTCTGTAATTCTTAAACCCTTATTTCTGTCTTGTGCAAGCCACAATTTACAGGCGTCATCTTACTCCAGCAGTGCGTTTTAAAGAAACACAGCTGACATTGAAAGAGCAGGTGAAATCTTGAGAGCTGTGGATTGATAAACAGGGTAGGTCTGCCCAATTTGGTGTAATGTTTCAGTCATCAAGAGGAGACAGGGCACTCAGCACTGCATGCAAGCTTGTGCTTGCCAAGCCTCTGCCTAACTATGCAGTGAAGGTCTTATCAAATACATATGGTCCAAGGAGGCTTGTGCAGTCCCAGTTCTTAACAAATGGTTGAGTTAGAATCATAGGTTTCTAAATTGCCTTGTTTTCTGGGAGATAACATGGAGATGGAGAGTGGGCAAGAGAGAGAAATATCTGAAGCAGAGGGATAAAGAAAGCAGGCTGAGGATCCCAGCCAGCCCTGCAAGCTATGTCAGGATCCCTCTGCAAATCTGCAGACTTATTACAGCCTCCTGTCACTGAATAATTTTAGAAGTCTGGAGAAAAAAAAATTGTTTACTTCAAATTAGGGGGAAAATATCTAATGTTTATTGTCGTAATGTTTTTTCAAAACTTTTGCAAGAGAGAAAAGAGAATGGAAGACCAAAACCAGTGGCCTCAAAGAAGACTTTGCTCTGACAATTGGTGGCAGAAGAGAAAAATTGAGCATAAGGGCAAAGTAGCTCAGAGGAGTTCCACAGTATTGTGAGCACAGATGGAAATTAACCTGATGTGTAGGAAGGAGAAGAAGGTAGTAGAGACAGCTTGACTGATGATGTTCAGTGACCTCATACACAAGAAACTGGTTTTGCAGGGTTGCTCTGTAAATCAGATCAACAAAATTATCTGAATTAAAAAGGAGCACAAAAAAGTCTTTGTCTTTCCCTCCCCCACTCTTTGTTTTTTGTTAGACTGAGTTGTTTCACTGACACAGCTGATGGTGTAGGCCTACAAACAACTGCTTCAGCACTACTCAAGGAGTTGATACTGATGCTTGGAGGAGAGGATCTGCTGCCTTGGAGATGAGATGTTTAGCATATATTCAGAAAGGTCATTACTCTTCAGTACAAATCATAGATGGGAAAAGACTGGCTAGGCAGCAGTAATTTGAAAAAGCCTCTGAGGTGGAACAGATCATGACCTGTAGGTGCAGCAACAATGTGACACTTGCAAAAGAAAAAAAGAAGGCAAGTGTTTGTGTCATGTAGAAACAGATGCAAATTCCAGCATATCACATAACCTTCTCAATCAGTTTCACACTGACAGGGTGAATGTGGGGTCTAGTACTGGACATTACGTTACAAAAAAAATGTAAACCAGCTGAAGTTCAGAAGAGAGCAGGAGAAATGTATGTTCAAAGTGGCCTGTAAGGAAAAAAAATCAAAGTAATCTTTTTAATAAAGACTAAGAAGATGCACAGCAGCTTCCAGCTCTGCAGCATCTTTTTATATACTCCTCAGGGATTAAATCTTTTGCCAATGTCCTCAAGAAACAGGAGAAATAGTATGGGGCTAAAACTACAAGATCGGAAGATCTAGCTTCTTGTCTCCATCCATATTTATAACCAATGCAGGAGGAGACTGCCTGAGGAACAGTATGAAAGCATCTATCACCGGAGGATTTTAAACAGGTTAGACAGGCTTCTGTTGGGAACAATTAAGTATGGTAGGTGCTCCCTGGGAAAATGGGCCAGTGAGCAGGATTCACGAGGCTGCTTCCCTTTGCGTGACTTGCTGCAAGCCTCTGGAATTCAGGTGAGCAGCCTGGCCACGAAAAACACAGAAAACGTGGCCTCATCACTCCATGCAGTCATGGATGCTCCATAATGAAGTTTGTCTGCAGGACCACTGGCTCTCCCTGCTGCAACAGGAACCTGACATGTTGTGTGGTTCTGCTTCTGTTGTTCAGCATAACAAAAATATTTGCTGCAATTGTGGGGGAACAGTGTTTCATTTTACTTCCAGGTCATTAAATTTCTCTTTTTTATTAGTAACAGTCTTCTGACGACCTGTATTACCTGTGCTGAAATGCCTACAGAGCCATGCTCATCATGAGAGAGGATGTCTGCTTTGGGACCAAACAAAGGTGAGCCAGAGGAGGACCAACAAGTTGATCAGAGGGATGGAGCACCTTTCCTGTGAGGAAAGGCTGAGAGGATGGGGATTGTTCAACCTGGAAGAGTGAAAACTTCAGCATGACCTAATTGCAGCCTGGGGCAAGGCTATTTACAAGGCCATGTAGTGACAGGAAAAGAGAGAATGGGTGCAAATGGAAAGAGAGCAGGTTGGCATTAGATATTAGGGGAAAACCCTTTACTGTAAGAGAGATGAGGCCCTGGAACAGGTTGTTCAGAGGGGTTGTGGATGTCACGTCCCTGAAGGCGTTCAAGGCCAAGTTGAATGAGGCTTTGAGCAACCTGGTCGAGTAAAAAGTGTCCTTGCCCATGGCAGGGAGGTTGAAACGAGTTGATCTTTAAATCCCTTCCAACCCAAACCATTTTGCGACTCTGTAGGGCCTCTCCCTGTAAACGCCGCTTACGCCGCTGGGCTGCATCCCCCTCGCCGTACCCTGGCACACTTCTGCTCCTTCGCGCTCCGTTAAACGCCCCGGGAGGCAGCGGCTCCCCCTCGCCGCCGCAGGCCGAGCCAAGGCCCCGCACGGCCCGGGCGGGCACCGGCGCAGCCCGGGGGGGCGCGGGGCGGGCCGCAGGCCGGCGGGGCGGGGCGGGGCGGAGCGGGACCGTCGTACCAGCGCTGCCCGGCGCCGCCGCCAGTGCGACGGCTGCTCGCCCCAGGGCCGTCCGCAGTAGCACCATGACGGCCGGGCGGGTCTACGACATGGTGGTGTTCGGCGCCTCGGGCTTCACCGGCCAGTTCGTGGTGGAGGAGGTGGCGAGGGCGGCGGCGGCGACGGCCGCGGGCGAGGGGCAGCTGTGCAGCGGCCGCCTGCGCTGGGCCGTGGCCGGGCGGAGCCGCGAGAAGCTGCGGGCGGTGCTGGAGCGGGCGGCCGAGCGGCTGGGTACGGGCCGCGGCCGGGGCGGGAGGCGCAGCGCCGCTGCCCGGGAGGTCCGGCGGGTCGGGTGTGCGGGGAAGGGCTGAGGAGCGAAGCGGGGCTCGCCCCGGCGCTGCGGCGGGGACGAGGGGGCTCGCCCCGGGCGGAACGGTGTCGGTGACGGCGGTCTCCGGTGCGCAGGGAAGGCGGCGCCCGGGGAGGAGGTCGGCGTGCTGCTCTGCGATGTGAGCGACGCGGGCTCGCTGGCCGCCATGGCGAAGCAGACCCGGGTGGTGCTGAACTGCGTGGGCCCGGTGAGTGCGGGGATGCGGGCGGGGCGGTGCCCCCGCGGCGGAATCCTCCCCGGGGCCGCGCCTCGGCTGCGGGCGGCCGGGCCGCCCGCGCCTGAGCGGGCACGGAGAGCTGCCCGGCCCCGCGGGGACAGCGCAGCTCCTGGAACTCGACCCCGGAGTCCCAAGTACAGCTGTGCACTGCAGGGCCCGAAGGGTTTCCCACCGCTGTCGCAGGTGGTGCCGTTCACTGAAAATACACTGAAATACACTGAAATACAGCAGAGTTGGTTTTCAGTCTTTCACAGGCAGCCTAAGATATTGGTGGTAAAATTTGGCCGCAATTTTGAGTTGGGTCAAAACGTCAGTGGTGCTAGGGTTCAGCACGGAGCTGGAAAAGGGGCCCACAGGCTTGCTGCCAGGAGCACTTGGCCCTTTTAAAACTTAGAGTGGCAGTAATTCCAGTGCATTCAGAGAGCATCCAAGTGTGCGAGATGGAAGTTGGGTCATGACCGTGTCTTGGAAATTCAGTGTTTAAGTAGGGAGTATGCTGATAATAAGAGTGCAGAAGGTGTAAAGTGAAATTAGTGGCAGTATTCAATTGGTCTTGGTGATCTGAGCTGATTTCATGAGAGAAATCAGGTGCAATAGTCTGCAGCAAGGTCCATTGGCAACAGTGAAGTTTATGTTTTCTTCTCCCCATGCTCCCAAGAAATAGAAGTGCTCTTGCATTTTAGCCCCACTTAGAAAATCAATAGCCACCAGGTTCACTTTTATTGCAGGGATATACTTTAGGTAAAGCACACTGGGTGAGTTGTGGTGTGTGGTTTTCTTTTTTTACATCTGGTGTTCTTTCCTTCTATAGTATAGATTCTTTGGAGAACCTGTGGTAGAAGCTTGTGTTGAAAATGGTGCAAGCTGCATTGACATTAGTGGAGAACCCCAGGTATGTGATGGTAAAAAACCATTACTTTGTATCAAGGCTCTGAAAAAGGAGTGTTTATTTAGTTTGTTTCATGCTTCTGCTTATGTTTCTGAACATGAAGACATATTATGCCTCCTGATCTACAATTTGAAGATGCAGTAATTATTTTAAAGTACACTATACTTGGTTGTATCATTTTCTTGCTTTTAAGACAGGAGCTTCTTTGGGTCTCTGTGGAGGTCCCAAATTGCTGAATCTGCTTCAAGCCTCTGTTATGATACTACATAGGAATTTTGTACTGTTCACTGCTGTGAATCTTTCATACTACAAACCAGGAATGGTATATATTTGCCAAAGATACTTGCAAGTGGTTTGAAGCATGGAGGGTGCTATGATGTGACAGTGAAGCGCTGATGGCTAATATTGGCTATGGACAAGAATGAATTTCAGCTTAAAATACTTGTTCTGGCTGTGTTTCAGTTTCTGGAAGGAATGTACCTGAAATACAATGAGAAAGCTGCAGAAAAGGGAGTATACGTCATTGGAAGCTGTGGCTTTGACTCCATACCGGCGGATATGGGAGTACTGTACACCAGAGACAAGCTGAAAGGTGACTAGAATAAGTGTATTTTTATGGTGGAAAAAGAATGCAGATTGTGTTCTCATCCAGTATCCTAAAGCAGCAGTGGTCCTGTGGGAACTCCTTTTGTGTCTCTTTTTGCCTGCCTTTACCAGGTGACCAGTTTGAAGCACATGTTCCCATTGGATGGGTCAGGGGAGGAGTCATGGTGACGCTGCTCACTGAGAGGCCCTGTGATGAGCCCAGTTCAGAGCAGGGTGCTGACAACACTGAGGTGGTGGGTTCCATCCCCACGAGGGCCATTCACTCGATGATGCTCATGGGTCCCCTCTAACTCGGAATATTCCATGAATCTGAGAGGACAGAATGTTCAGCTGTGAGCAGCAGGCTGCTCAGCCAATGTGTGGATGTCCCTAGGCAGCCTCAGCACAATTGCCTCTTGTGCAGTGAGAATCTTGTAGGGAAGGGGTCCACAGACTGGGGGGTAATCAGGTTTCCCAAGTTTCCTTTTTCAACTGCAAGCTCTGAGAAGCTGCTTTGTGAGTGTAAGTAGCATTTTACTGTAATAGCAGCTAGAGGGTAACTGAAAGAGAAATATATTTAAGAAAATATGTGAGAGGATTTAATTCTATGTAAATAGTACTTGATCCTGATCCCAGATGAGGATACTCTGTTCATCAGGTCTGACTTTCAGTTGGGAGGGCCCATAAGAGTATCCAAATGTTTTGCGTTTATGGACTATTAAAAAGGCTGCTAAATGGGATCGGTTTACATTGGAGTCAGCATTCAGTTGAAGAAAATTCAGATCTGACTGGAGGAGAAACAGGGTATGGAAATAAGTATCTGGATGTTCATGAGGTTGTAATTTGGTGTTTGACACCTGTTTTGAATAGATGTCTTTTATCTCTTCTTATTTTGACTTTATGGCATTACCTCTGTCTATCCAGTTGCTTGCTATATTGAAATTTATCCATACAAATACAGTTTTCCAATCTCAGAAGGAACTAAGCAAAGCAAAACAAATCAGAATTTGGAGGCGTTGTGATGTTCTGCTGTTCATCCTACTAAGCATTCTTTGCAGAACACTATTTTAAGCTATGCTAAAATTAAATATTTTCTGGGTTTTTGGGGGCATTGTGGGTTTTCTTTTGGTGGTGGGTTTTTTATAGTTTGGGTGTACCAAAATTTTTAAGTTCGTATTTGCTTTCACAGCGTACATCTTCCTTTATTTTGAAACTTGGAGGAAAACTGAATGTGGCTCTCAATAATACTTTTGTCTTTTTTTTCAATTAATTTTTTACATTGTCTCATTAATTAAATAAGATAAATGAAATAATTTAATGAATAGAGGTAATACTAGTGACCTGTATGGAAGTAATTCACACAAGAAATATAACACTTGCTAACTCAAATAGCTGTGCATCTTAATGTTACATTATTTTGCTTTGAGATAAAGATGTAACTCTGCTTTTTCAGCTGCTAATGTCAGTGGCCTGCTGTTTCGAGTCTTCTCTGGCTTTCTCTGGGTTTGTAGACTAATGACTGCATGTGCCAAGTAACGTTTTCCCCTCCCTTACAGGTACCTTAACTGCTGTTGAGAGTTTCCTGTCAGTGAAATCTGGGCCTGAGGTTAGTTGGTTTCTTCCTTCCTGAAACTCAGGAGTATTTGTGATAACATCACCATAGCCTGTCACAATAGCTGTTGCTACATTAAGTCAGACCAAGGAGCAAGCTGGCAGGTCTTTGATGATAAGTCTAAGAACTTTATTCTTTAGTAGCTACTAAAAGTATCCTAAGCAAACACCCTTTTGTAAGGTCTATTTGCAGAGCTGTCTACCTACACTTTGCTCTGGTAAGCTGTTCCAAGAACTATTTTGCTTTTGCAGACGTGTGGGAAGGATTCTTACACAAGTGAAACTGTAACAGGTCCAGAGTGTATTGCTAGTAATCCTAGTGTTAGGCTGTTTGGGTTTTTTGTTTTGTTAGTGGGGGGAAGTTTGTTTCAATGTACTTTAATGCATGTAACGATAATACCTGTGGATAGTAATTGTAATAATGTACACATATATGTAATAATTCTAATGCTGTTGTTAAAAAAATGCAACAGTGATCCAAGTCAGTTTTGATGCCCAACAACCAAACACTACTGCTCCTGACATGAGCATCCATCTTGCCTTACAAACCATTTTAGTTCTGAAAAACATCTGGAGGAGTGGAGGAAGCCCATGGAATGGGAGGGTAGTATCTGTTAAGCAACAGGGGATAGTAGTTAATGGGAATGTATAAATCTATATGTTGGATATGTGAACATATATTTAAATATATAGCAAAAGTTCAAAGTGTTGGTAAGAAGGGATTTCAATAATGAGAATTAACTACACTGAGATGGTTAGAACAGCTACAGATATTTATTAAATTCTGTGGGTCCTGAGTGTGTTGCAGATCATGTGGAAAGAGGGGTGGAGATTGTGTCGGGTCTGGCCGATCTGGAGTTCATTTCCCACAGCAGCCCTCACAGTGCTGAGCTTTGTGTGGCAGCTACAGAGGAGTCAGTAACACAGCAGTGTTCTGGCTACTGCTGAGCAGTGCTGGCACAGCACTGAGGCTGTCTGTGCAGCATTCCCCCCTCACCTCATAGGCTGGCCTGGGCAGGATGCTGGGAGGGGACACAGCCCGCCCAGCTGCCCCAGACTGACCAAAGGGATGTTCCATACTCATTGCGTGAGCTCTGCTCAGCAATAAAGGCTAAGGGAAAGGAGGAGAAGGGTGGGGTAGGGGGGTGGGGAGGCATTTGTTACTACTACACCTTTGCTTCCATATGCAGCTTTTGCTTTAGTAACTCACCTTTATCTTTACACACAAGGGATTTTTCCATCTTATTTTCTCCTCTCCCTGTCTTAGCTAGGAGGAGAGTTATGGAGTGTCTTGGTAAGCACCTGGCATCCAGCCAAGGTCAACCCATACCATTTCAATACACTATCATCATAACATTTATATGTAATAATTGTAATACATGTAGTGATTCTAATACTATTAAAATATTCCATGAAACCCTTACATACTGAACTAATTATTGTTTCATGGTATGTCACAAGGGTCTTGGTGTACATGATGGGACCTGGAAATCAGCTGTCTATGGCCTTGCAGATGAAGCCAGCCTGAAGAAGCTTCGAAAACAGATAGGATATGCCCCTGTTCCAGTAGTTGGTACAAAGCTTAAAAAAAGGTATAAGCATAAGGTGTGGAATATACAGTCTCCTAATAGTTCCAGTATTTACGATACAGACTGCTACAGCATTAAATACTAAAAAGATACAATTAAGACTTCAGTATAGTATGAACATATAGATGCTCATCTAGTAGAACTGAAGTTCAGTTTTACTGGCTTGTTCATAGCTTACTGAAAAGAGAACATGTCCCAGCATTTACTGGGTCTCAAAATTAATGCATTCTAAAGGACTTCTGGTGACATGGGAAACTTTTGATTTCAGAAGTGATTAGTAGAATGGAGGGAAAAAAATGCAAAGACTATTATATTGATTATCAAATTCATCCTTGATATAGTGCGTATAGTGAATTATATGTAGTGAATTTTAAGTGAGCCAGGGATATATTTGGAATTGCTTGCTTTCAGTGAAAAGAGATAATGTCAGAAAAATTCTTGAGAGAAAACTGGTAATGGTAAGGCCATTATGGTCAGTTTCTTTCAGTTTGTCTGAAGATTGGAACTTTTTTTTTCTGACTTAATTTTTTTTCATTTGCAGAGGATTTATGTTTTACAGTCCAGAATTCAAGGAGTACTGCATTACATTCATGGGATCTGATGGTTCTGTTGTGAAAAGAACTCAGCGTTATTTGCACACCGAGTTGCAGCAAACACCTGTAAGTTACTGTTATTTGTGCACTGGCCTGTATCATGCTACTTGAGACTGTGGCTGATGAGCCTGCCTTTGGTAACACGATACTTATGAGATTGTCATGTCGGGTTCTCCTGCTGTCTGATTTCTGGGTATGTATTTGTAGGGAATGGAAACATTGAGTCACAGGAATATTTGAAACATAGCCTTCATGATAAATATATTAAATTCTGCTTCTGTGCAGAGACTTTTCTTGTTGTATCTTCTCCTGCTGTCTGATTTCTGGGTATGTATTTGTAGGGAATGGAAACATTGAGTCACAGGAATATTTGAAACATAGCCTTCATGATAAATATATTAAATTATATTAGCAGAGCTTCTAAAAGCATCATAATTGTAGTCAGTGGTAGCTATAGCCAGCTCAGTACAGTGTAGTAAATATTCTGATACAGAATTCATATGATGCTCAGTTATATCTTAAGATTTCTTTGATGCTTGAGTCTCCAGTGTGCAGAGTAAAGGCAGTGTGAAGTAATGGTGTGGAAAAGATGATTAATTTTTGTTTTCCGTGGTTTCCTGAGAGGACATGAGCACCAACAATCTCTGTAACTGCTGTGCAGAATCACAGACATCAGTTAAGCAATGAGGGTGAGACAGTGCTTTAAAAATGCACTTGGAAGCTACAAATGAGAAAGGCTTGCCATTGCTATTTCCATTCTTCTTTAAAAAAAGCATAAGGAGGAGAAAAGAAAGATCTAAGGAAAGAAGGCTGAAATTGGATGAAAAGCACATCTTCGTGTAAAGTTTTGTGTACCATGTGTGCTCCCTCTTCACTCTGTAGTTACACTGTCTTCCCAGAATGAATGATAAAGGGAAGCATTCTTCAAACAGTTCCTCAGAACTAAGACAATTGTTTAAGGCCCTGTTTAAACTGATGTATGTTGTACAAAATAACTGCATCTTACTTAGGGGGTAGATTGATTTATAAAAATCAGTTGATGGAAAAAATTAATGTAAATCCTATCACTGAAAATACATTCTTGCTTCAGGTCCAGTATGGCGCTTATGCGACTGTAGGTGGTCTTGGCTCTGTTATCAAGCTGATGTTTCTGGGCATGTTGTTTTTTCTTCTGGTGAAGTTTAACTTTGGAAGAAAACTTCTGACAAAAGTAAGTTTTCAAAGCACAAAATATATATAATTTAGTGTTTGGAGATACCTTTTTTCTCCCTCTTATTTACTGTTGGTCTTTTTTTGTCTTTTTCTGCTTTTTTTTTTCTCCTCTATTCATACAGTACCCAGAATTTTTCTCTGCTGGATGCTTCACAAAGAAAGGACCAACCCAGAAGCAGGTAATTGACTGTTTTCTACCACAGTTATAGAACACATTTGTTGTGGTAATGGTGGAATATTAATTTAGAGTCAACTGCTTAGCCTCAAAGAAATAATTTCTAAATGAATCACAGAATATTCTGAGTTAGAAGAGATCCACAAGGATCATCAAAGTCCAGCTCCTGGCTCTGCACAGGACACCCCAAGAGTCACACCATGTGCCTGAGAGCACTGTCCAAGCACTTCCTGAACTTCGTCAGGCTGGTGCTGTGACCACTGCCCTGGGGAGCTGTTCCAGTGCCCAAGCACCCTCTGGGTGAAGAAACTTTTCCTGATATCCAATCTAAACTTCCCTGACACAACTTCAGGCCATTCCCTTGGATCCTGTCACTGGATACCACAGAGATCAGTGCCTGCCCCTCCGCTTCCTCTCACAAGGAAGGTGTAACTGCAGTGAGGTCTCCCCTCAGTCTCCTCTTCTCCAGGCTGGTCAGACCAAGAAACCTCAGCCTCCATTCATACAGCTTCCCTCCTACGTCCAAATGCATGTTGTGTGTGGCTGTTTAGATAGTTACTGGATATTTAAATAACTATGCCTTCTGCTTTTAGACATCAAAGTGTATGTAACTCCTATGAGGAATAAATGGATAATGTTGCTGGGCCTGATGTATTCCCATGGATGGCTCAGAGCACTCTATCAAAGGTGATGACCGAGGGAGACTGATTAGCAGAAAACCCAGGACTGAGAGAACAGACTTTAGTACAAGGCCAGTGCAACAAAGTGGAAGCAATTAAAAACTCAGATTATACCTTTTAAGCAGTAATTCAAAATAATTCTTCTCATTTGTAAATGGATTATAGTATTTGGCAGGATTCTATATATAGAATTTGGATACTTTTATTTACTAATTGTGCTTTCCTGGTAGCAGTCAGTTTCTCTTTTGGTGACCATGCTTGTCTTGTCCACTACAGATGGATGGAACCTCTTTTACAATGACTTTTTTTGGTGAGGGTTATAGTGAGGGACAAGATCCCCAGAATGCCAAACCAAATGTGAAGATCTGCACTGAAGTGAAAGGACCAGGTATGTATTTTGCCTAGCATTCCCTGCTCTGAAATACTTTCCTGATTGCACTGCTGTCCCTTTCACCCTTGAGAAGCACTTGCAACAGGAACAAAGCCAACAGCCTTTACAGTGTATTAACATGAATAGTAGAATTCATTGTGACCTGGTTTTTGAAGTAGCCAGTTCACTTGCATTCTTGTAAATCTCCTTCCTCTGACTTTCCCTGGTCTGATTTTCATTTTTGCAGAGCAGACCTTTTGAAGGAAGAGGGCTTTAAGAGTAGTTTTTAGTTGTTACAGCCTGGACTTAGTACTTTGTTTATTTCCAGTTCCCAGAGAGTGAACTTAAACAGGTCCAGTGCGGTATAATTTCTGACTATTACATACTTTTGTTCAGGTCATTCCTTGAGGGGAGATGACACCTGTAGTTTGGCGAGAGCAAGAATGTACATTCAGAAATTAGTTACTGTAGCATAGCTTCTTTAAATAGCTAGAGATGTGGCAGAATGCAAGTGTTGCGTGGTTAAATTCTGAATTGAAGTACAGGATGGGGAAAGCTCTTGCTGTGTCAGAAAGCTCTCTGTCACTATGATGTGGTCACTCACAGTTGTGTGGTTAGAGGCCATTATGTGAAGCAGTATTTGTTTGGATTACATCTTAAGGATTTCACCAGCTACTTGGTCTGATTACTAGGTAAAAAAAGCTGTTCTTAAATGGGAAAGGCTGTTTCATTGCCAAAGACATTACTCTCCAGAATGCTGTAGGGAAGAGCAAGATTACACTCTACATTTCAATGCACCGTATTTCATGGGGGGGTTTTGGTTTGTTTTTTTGTCAGAGCCTGGATATGTTGCTACACCAATTGCAATGGTTCAAGCAGCTCTATCTCTTCTGGAAGATGCATCTTCTCTGCCTAAACGGTAAGTACCTTCCCATGCTGAGCAGTTTGCTCTCCTTTAAAACTACTGTGTGCAAATGTTTCTCTTTGAGAATACACTTAATCAGCTCTGTGGATTTGTGTTACCTCACCCAACTGGCTGTGCAAGGGAAATGCTTCACTGCAAGCTGATTTAAAGCCATTTGCTCTTCACCAGCCAATCAGTTTGAAAGGATGTAGTCACAGGCTTTTAGTCAGGCCTTTGCATCAGTGTCTATGTGTGCAGTTAATGGAGTGGTTTCTATAGAGCTTGCTGGATGCAGAAATGAACCGATGATGATAACCACCCTGCCAAATTCCTCACCCACTCCCTTCTCGGACTAAGTGGCTTTTTCTTTCTTAGTCAGGGAAGCACATCTCTAGCTTCACAAAAAGGTGTCCCTCAATCACTGTGTCCCTAATGTTTCTCCTTTTTGATTTTCACTAACAGGGGTGGTGTATATTCTCCAGGAGCTGCCTTCTCGAAAACAAAACTGATTGATCGCCTCAACAAGCGTGGTGTTGAGTTCTCTGTTATTAGCAAGCCTGAAGTCTGAAGTCAGAACACAACTGTATGAACTAACACCTTTACTGGGTCTAACTCTAATAAAACCCATTTGGCTGCAAAAGCCTAATCATAAAACAGTTTGACTATGCTATTGTTTGCAGCAGAAACAGAAGAAAATTCGAGTTAAAAGCTATAATAGTATTTGCTGTAGTGAGCAAACCCCTAAAGGGTGGGTATTGAGTGTTAATTCACAGACATATTGAATTGGTAACTTCTCGGGTACTAATTTGGGAATCTTAATCTCATTACCTAAGTTCAACTTCCTACTTCGTGGATCCACTATAGCATCTGCTTCACAAGTAAGCATAGCTGCCTTGCTTTGCCCCATTCTGCAACTATATAAAGCAGGCAGCCTGGAAACAGAAGTGCCTTAGCAAATAAGCTACTAGTTATTCCTAATGTGTGTTTGGTATATGTCTTTATTAACATCTTCAATTAATCTTTATTTAATAATCATTCTGAGTGCAGATCTATGTGTAGTTTGTAGTTAGGTAAGTAGTCATGAACTGTATTGTGCTTTTGCTTCTGTAAAGAAGGAGGCTTGTTCTGTTGATTGTTTTTGGAATCTGACCTGGTATGATCCAGGTTCAGGGCACGCTGGCCTGTTTCACACTACTTGATACTGTGGTTGATGAGCCTGCTTTTTGCTGTTAGCCTAAGAATTATAAGAGTGTCTTATCCTGCTGTCTGATTTCTGGATTTATATTTGTGGGCAATGGAAGCCTTGAGTCACGGGAATATTTGAAAGGTAGCCTTCATGATTTTCAGGAGTGTGAATGCATTAAATTCTATTTCTGTGTAGAGGCTTTTTTGTTGTATCAGTAGAACTTGTAAAAACTATGAAAATTACTCTGAGATATATAAAGGTCATAAAAGTCTCTATCTCCTACAGCTGCATCACATTGACCTTTATTATTCTGAGGCAAATCACGTACAAATTGATGCTTTATAGTATCATAGCTGTATTGAAGATTGCTTTATGAATGTAGTTCACTATATGGTGGGTTTTTAGGCTGCTTCTTAAGTTTATGCTGTCACTGCACTGTCTTCAATAACCTAAAGTTAAAAAATGTCTGTTAATGCTTTTATTCAGTAGCAAACAGTAATTTCACACTGAGCTAGAAGAAATTAAAGACACTGAAAAGCTGTTTTTCCCTTCCACTCACCCCTGAATGTGAAACATATGTACACATTCTGTACTACCTTACAGCTGCAAGTTTATGTACTTGAGGCACAGGGACCAGAGCAGTCCCTGTGTGCAGTTCACATGCTCTGTTTCTGATATTTCTGTTCAGAATTGACCATTTGTCACTGCCATGACCAGGAGCAGTTTTCCAGCACAAGGTGTGTACACAGCCAGCAGTGCCCATAACATTGCAGTATCCTCGGCACTGCTCCACAGCCAGAGTGCCCCACTGCCTCTGACAGGGTGAAGTACAATTGGTCCCCAGTGCTTAAATGGGAATGCTTAAAGCTTCAGTTGTGACAAAAGAAAGGTTACTTTTCAAATTTCCCGAAGAAACAAGAATATAGCATCTTGTTGTCTACAATGTTCTCTCCTATCCCAGTAATTTTTGCAATTTCTACACTGCTCTTTTAAAAGGCACAAACCATTATTCTACAAGGCAGCATTTTCAATTACTGTATTCCAGAGACCAGTCAACAGGGCAACAGCCACAGCTTATTTCTGCACTAATTAATCAGTCTGCACACAAGATGAGGGGATCGTGCTGTAAACATACCTACATAGCTTCATGTAGCAGTGTTCAGGTCTTCCTGGCTCAGAAATGTTTTGCAGTATTGAAAGAGTTAAAAAGGAGAAGGATGAAGCTAGTTCAGTAGTACAGATGATATTTCATAACAAGAAAAAGGTTATAATTTAGGGAGATGGCAGTGATTTCATTCAGGTAGGCAAAGGCAAAAAGATCAGCAGCAAGGGGCCATGTCAGGTGTTACTGCCTTATGGTAACAGTTTGATGGCAGTGACTGGAAATACAGCTTAACACAAACAACTGATAAGCAAAACTGCAGCAGAGAGTCATCACTGAATCTTGACAGAGACTGACATTGCTCAGTTGTCATTCATGTGACTGGATTAAGAGTTTGAAGCACTGTTCTTGATTGTAGAAATGCACATAAAACTGCACAAAACTACTTGGCACTTAAATAATGACACGGTTAAGCCACAAATTGCATCTTTAGGCAGGTTGAAAAGTCCAGGTTGAACTTTGTTCCATGCAATAAAAACAAGAGTATTTCTCAAAGCTGTGGGACAAGGTAACCACTCCAATTAAGTGAAAACTAAACTTTCCCTCTGTTCCCATTTTACTGCTTCGAAAAGGACTGTGTATACAATAACTACATGCATGCTAAAAATACCTCACAATTTGAACCCAGGGGTTTCCTTTTAAACAAAGCCCACAAGCTTCTGGTTTGGTTGGTTGCTACTGACTTCTTAAAATACAAACCTTGACCACAGGAGCAGTTTCCAGTACATTCTGCTCTGATGCTCTTGGCAGACTGTTTTGGGAGCTGGAGCAATGTGTGTTTGATCCCAGGGGGCTGGATGTAGAAGCTCTGCACGGGGACTGCCAGCTCTCATCCTGTGCCACAGAGCGGGAAGGAACAGGACGAACCACCAAATCCAGCAACCTGTTAAAATACTCATTTTAAACTAGGAACATGAATAAATAAATGAAAAAAAAACATGCTGTGATGCTGACAACACGAACACTCAGTGAACAAGAAATACGAGTGAATCCTCACTGCTGGGGTGATACATTAGGCCCACGTGGAAGTGACAGGCACTTCTTTTTGTTCGTCTGTCAAAGTCCGTACACCAAGAGCTTGGTGGTAGTCAAAGCTTTAGTTTCAGCTGTCAAACTTTGTAAGCACATTTCTCATAATGTAAATATATGTATTTGCCAAAATAAGATTAAAAAAGCCTAAAAAGCAGAAAAATATAGCAGAAAAATATGTTTCTCCAAATGTTATTTATGACTGTGTCTCAAACGTTGTATATTTTATGTGCAAAAAAGCAAAACATAACTGTGTTCATATGTACCTTCCCATCAAGAAACTAACATAAAGAGATTTCTCTCCTCCTTTTTCTGTCTCCCCTCAAACACATAGAACAAGGCTAAACTTTGTAAAAAGGCTGCTTACTTATTATACTCTGAGAAATTGGTTGTCTTGTTTCCTAGCCATGCTTCTTTAAATCTGGATAGTACTTTAGTGATTAAACTTGTTCTCGTATGCACATTTCCTGCATTAGCCTGCCTTGTTGCTGTCGATAATGGCTTTGGCCTTGGGACTGTAAAGCACAAGATGGAAAAGTATCAGCCTTGTGTAATCCAAGTGGTGGCCGGCTGCACATCCTATTTCCCTTCTCTAAAATTACCTTCTCTTAGGACCGATGAAGGCAAACGGTACGGCTTGGCTCTCTCTACTGCCAGCTTCCTCTGAACTGTGGGAAGGATCTTGCCATATTGGTCTAACAGAGAATTTCTGGCAACTGCTCTCTCTCTCAAGCGAGGATCACGATCGTTCTGACAAAGGACGTGTAAAGCAAGAAGTTAACAATTCACCAGAAGTTCATTGCACAGAACTGTCTCTGCTCTTTCCAACTAAGGCCTAAATTTGCTCTACAGACAAAGGAGAACAAATCCACTGCACAGAACCACAGCAAGTTCCACCCAGGAGCACGCACCAAATTCACCTGGTAGTTCTGGATAAGTGCAAGGAAGACTGGAATAAAAGCAGAACATAAAACTCCTACTTAAAAGGACTCTGGCGCTTTGCAGAGCCTTATTCTTGCATACTTCATAACACCTGCAATTTTCAAATGGCTTGTGGAAGAACAGGCTTTCCCCTGGTTGTCATGAAATAAAGATATCTAAGATTACTGAATACACAGGGCAACTGCAAATTATGTTGGACAAAATGATGGGAAAATTAAAACAAGTTAAGAAAACCTACCTACACACACCTGTCTGGAACAGTTTTCACATACAGTTTTCATGTACAGTTTTCACATACAGTTTTCACACACTTAAACCTTCCAAGACTACCTTTTAAGTTTGATTTACTGGAAAAATACACTTTCAAAAGACAACACATGCATCACAGATCCCTAATAGAAGTTCATATCATGCAAAATTTCATCTGGATATTTTGAGAAACATAGGTTAGAATTTATGTCATAAAATTGCCAGCATTAAACTACTGGAATCACAGAGCCTGCGCTATAATTTGACAAAATAACCCAAAACTACAACTAAACCCCACTACACGTATTTGACCTGTTGAGCATCCAGACTGCTCTGAGGTAAAAGCAAGATACGAGATGGGACATACAACACACTCTTTATTTCACAGAAAAAACTGACACAAATACCTTCCCTAGCTAAACCATATATAACAGCAGGATCTCAGGATCTGAATGAAAAGATGGGATGGTAGAAAAGATACCTATTTTTTCATGAGATACAAACAAACTTTCAGTGGAGGCAACCACTGAACATTTAATTTTAAACTTCACATGGCAGTTTGCAGTAGTAAAATTATTTCAGCCACCTTTTAGGTTCAGTTGTAACTCGACATGTAGGAACTTATTCCTAGTCTTTCAAAGAATGGTATAAAAGACAAAGCAAGATTTTTCTTTAGGACTGTCAAAAGTGATCAGTCACCATGACAGACACTTGAATACTCAGCAGGACTGCTACCCTTACCATCAGATTGGCCTTCATGGACTGATTCAGCTGGAGTGCTGGGATGTAGTTGGCACGCTGCAGATGGTGGACTAGGAGGAATTCATGATTCTGAACACCAGATTTGGTCTGTAAAAACTTCTCCAAACACTCCTGTGAGAATAACACGTTTCAAACATTGGTGATGATTCTGCCTCTTCTCTTGCCAAAGAGACAATTAAGATTTTTTTGTTTCTTCTCCAAACTCACTTTTTCTGTGTCTGTGAAGGGCAGCTTCAGCAAATCCTCCATCAGCCCCATCTCCTGACAGATTTCATACATGTGCTTGAGCAGCTCTTCTATGTTTAACTTCGTGGTGTGCTGCTGCAACAGACCCCAAGCCTCCACCATGCACCTGCAGTTAAGGTTTAGGAAATGGAAAGGAATGGGAACGCCAAAGCCAAAAAGATGCCCCACAGTGACGGTATTAATTCAAAACTCAAAGGAAATGGAGGGGAGCCCCATTTGTGTCATCAGTTCTCCACATTTCCCAATATGTGAATGCCAAAACAGTGGGAGATTTCCTTACCTATTGGACAACAACACGGTGAGGAAGAGCCGCACTTCACTGCTGCTGGACATCGATGGCTTCATCATCTGCAGGTACCTGAGGGCTCGCCTGTGCTCTCCCTGGCACATGAGGGACTGAATTATCCTCATGTGTTGCCATGACACAGTCTTGATTGTAGCTGGATGGAAGAGCAGGGCCAGGGAATTCTGCACAAGTTGAGAGCAGCTTCATTACCATGGATACACACACAACCCCCATGCAACAAAAAGTCAAAACTTTCTGCAGCAAGGCTGGACATGGGCTAGACAAACTTAGATATCTAAATAATTAAATACTTGATCCAGGACACATCAGTAAAAATTCTTCAGTATTTGCAGGGAAAAAAAATCAACCATACAAATGTGATGTGTTAAGAGGAGCAATTCAGATCGTTCTAAGTTCACAAAACTCTATGTACAAACATCCCTTTTAATAAATACATTACTAAATAATAAGTTACTAGACAATCAAATTGATTCTATTTGTATAGTGACAGGTAAAGAACAACCTAAAGCATTAGGAAGAACAGGTTGAAAAGTCACTCCTGAAGTCTTTTGTCTCAAATGTTCCTGCTACCATAACAGTTTCCATGCTTCAAGTACCCAAAATATTCTTTTAGAAATAGTGCCCAACCAGTCTGCTAAAAACCTCCTGAAACAGAGATTGCTTTGAAAATTCAAACATTAAGCATTATGTTGATTATGTCATTGTTTTAATAAATTTCTGTCAAAGTAGTTAAAGCAAAATTTCAAATCATAACTTGTTGCTGAAGATGTCAGACCAGTGTTACAAAAAAGTTTCTTATGTTCCAACAGCACTTAAGTAACAATTTTTAAAAATATTTTTAGTGGTTATAGCTTCTGCAGTGCAATATGTGTTTAACTCAACTGTTTCATACTTACTTCATAATCATTGTGATCTAGGAGCCAAAACCCTTGAATCAGCTTAACAAGACCCCAAGGGATAGCAAAGGCAGTTAGAAAGGAAACAAGTAAAGTTTCTGTTTTATCTGGAAAAGAATGGATGATATCCAGCAGCAAGTAAATTGTCTGAGAATATCTAATTAAGGTGAATAAATCACTAAGAGTAAAAAGTTGTATCACATTACATTTAGCAAAACAATGAAATAAGAACATGAAAATAGTAGAAAGCAGAACATCCCAAGTTACTGATCTTGCCATTTTAAACTATTACAACCCATTATATCAATAGTCAGGTCCTAATCACAGAACTGTATCCTGAATATACTTCCAGAAAGAAACACTTGTGGATTTCTGGAAGGCAATCACTGCTAGCTGGGCTGCGAAACAAATTATTTTGGCAAAAATTAGCAACTGGAAAACCAAAGTTACAAACCCTTTTGCTGTGAAACAATACATTTTAGGGCACCACTCTAATAAGCACTCTATTGCTATATATCAGAGTGTCTTAAAAAATTAGTAACTGTGTTAAAATTTGAGTACAACTAAACAAGGTTTTTATCTTGAATACAACTTAGAGAACATGTTTTCTCAAATTGGAAGAGACTTTGGAACAAAACAATTAAAAATTAAATCAGAAAAATTCCAATCTAGAAAGAAATTAAGCAATGCTTCTGTCTAGGACTTAATTCTATTCTAAACGTGTTCACTCACACTGTGTTTATGGCATAAATTTAAAATTGTTGTTAAGCACACACAGGTGACAAACATGTAAAAACTTTTATGTGCACAGACTGAAGAAGAGATAACAGATTCTGGAAAGGATACAATTGCATGTTTGTCGCTTTCATCAATGCTTTCTAGCAAATAGAGATCCAGCAGTGCCTGAAATGAAAGATTAAAAGGTTTTCTAATGCTCCTGTCTTTCGCAATCAATGGCTTTAGGGGACTGCTGCTGCTGGGGTTTGCAGTGAACAGAACACTCACATGTAAACTAACAGGTGGGTATTTCCCAGTGCCGCCTTCATCCCTCTGCCACAACTTCTCCACTTCCTCTCCCAACTGGGAAACCATTCCATCAATCATCAAGCAATCAGAATCCCATTTGCCTCTGCAACAAAAGGGAACAAGGGCTTGCACAGTGTAAAACACTCATTCCAGCCTCTCAGTGTCACAGATTTCGGAGTCAGAGGAATGATGGTCCTTAGCTCACAATGAACTTCTTAATTAAGGAGTCCAAAGCACAAACCCAAGAGAAGAGCTGCATTTTGGGTTCCAGGCTTGCTTTCTTGCTCTGTTATGTGTAATGCCAAGGAAGGCAGACAAAGGGTTTTAACTGCAAAAATAACCACTCTCACACAGTCTAACAGTGGCAGCTTTCTAGAGAATTCCTCTGAGTCTTACCTTGATAAGCGCTCGAGTTTCTCTCGGTGACCCGTATAGTAGCTCTGAATCAAAGGGTAATTGTAGAAAAGTCTGGACAAATGCATGTGATCATCTACAGGTGATAAAGTAAAAGCAAGTTAACTTAAGACCATGTTTTTCAACTAAAACTTTGGTCTAGACACACAGAAACCACACAACCTCAAGAAGCCTCCAACTCTCAAAGAATCCAATCCTGTTTCTGCCTTTGCTAAAGGAGAACTAAGACAAAACCACTACTGCTGCAAACTGCAAAACAACAACCACTTCTTGTCTCAAGATCAGCTTCATGTTTTTCGTTGATGCAGCATTCAGAGCATGCAGGGTAAGCTCAAGACTACTCCTAAATAAACAACTCTCAAAGGGAATGATTTTCACATTTACAGATGCTCACATCATGAACATGTGAGCATCTGTAAAATGACTAAAGCTGAAAATGGAATGCATATGGTGTCTCAATTAAGAGCATTTCCAACTTGTACTTTCACCTTGAGCAATAAATCAAAGGTTCAAAACATGCAGGTACTGCTTTTACTATCAAAACAAGTGTACTGGTACTACAGGTTCCGCTTACCTAAACCCTCGGGAAGGAGACTGGATCGACAGAACCAGATCACCACTTGTGCATACAAAAAAATGAGGTTGGTTACCATCTGCTTATTTGCCAAGTCTGAAAAACCTGAAAAAAAGGCAAAACATTATTTGAGTATTGAAATTCCTTTCATTTTACAGAACTCCCTTTGCAGAGCAAATAGAAAGTATGAACAAACACAGTAGAAACCTGTCTTTGTAGTTATCCCTCTGGATCACTTATGAATTTGAAGGAAAAAACCACCATTCACCCCGCCAAAAAAAATCCCCAATCACTAAAAGAAACAGAATCACTAAAGATGAAAATTGAAAAATAAAGCCTTATCTATTAGATATACTCAGGAAGACAATGTTTGTTTTCCATGATCGTCTCTAAAAATCAAATCGTTTTCTGATTATAGTCCTCTTTTTCCCTCAATATGCCAACAACAATTTATAAAATCAGAAGCCAAAAGAACTCAAGGAACTTCCCTTACACGTTACACATTTCAGCTTCCATTGTATTTCCCAGCAATCTGCACACAACTATCAATTGCTAGCTAACACTTAGGAACACTTCTCAGCATTACCACACTCAGGTGCTGTAAATGCCGCCCAGGTTCTTACTCAGCTCAGTGCTGAACCAGCGCAGCCTCCCCTACCCAGCCTCATGAACTCCACAACAATCTGCTCCCCTGTACTCAAAGCAGCTTAAATCAAAGTCCCAGCTTCTCAGATTTAAGCCTCTCCTCCCAGCTCAACCCAAATCTCCCCAGCCATCCAAAACAACAACTGCTCCTGTTACAACCCAAGCACCCTTCCAAATCTTAACAATCAGACCAAAGGCCTAGCAGTGCTCTCACCAACCTTTCTCAGTCAGCTCTCGGGCTTCTGTCAGGAAACAGTTCAGGACTGTGCTGAGGTTGCTCAGCAGCAGCTGGCAGTGCTGAAGGGACTGTAATGTCTGCGGGTCAATGAAGTTGCAGGAGCCGTCAAACAGCGGAACACCTGGTCAAGGAGAAATATTAAATCATCACTCAGCAGAGCAACTGCACACTTCCACACTTAAACACTTCAACAACCACAAGAGACATAAAGAACCACTTAAAGAACCAGCAGCATACACTGGCAGATTAGTGAAGAAGATCCTTTACAAAGAATGCAGGTGGTGGTGTCAAAAACCACCACACCACTACTCACATATTTGGTCCAGTTCATCTTTTGTACAGATCACTTTGTTCCACGTCCACTCAAGAACAAACCGTAAATTTACAGCAGAACTTGGCTGCTCTTTAAAAACAGAAAACAAAAAGGACATGAAGCCACAACTTCTAACCAAAACAGACACAACACAAAAACAATGGAAGCAGCATTACCTTCACAAGTCCAGTGTTTAATGCATCCCGTCAGAAGTTCTAAAGAACCCGTCTGCACAGCAGCTGACAACACTGCTTCTAACTGCTCCTCCTGAACAGAACAGACAAAAGCAAATCACAACCTCAGACTTTCCCTCTAAGTCTCACCTTGACAAACACTGGAGTTTCTCTCGGTGACCTGTGGAATAGCTCTGAATCAGACACTACCTGAGCCTCTGACAGAAGTTTGCTTCGAACTCGATACCCATTCAGACAGCAGCTGCAAATGCAACTAATTCCATATTCTTGACTCTTTCTTAATTCTAGTCACTGGCTGGACTGCTTGCTGGTTTGAGGAACACAGGAACATTTTCCTCTGACATTTCAACTTCACTCAGGCTAGTTTCCATCTCTATTTCTGTGCCTCGGCCTTTCAGTCTTCATTTACTGAATCCCAATTAACTATTTTCAGGAACATCCTCTGCTAATACCCATTATGCACTTTGGGCACACCCCTTTGCCATCAGAAACACGTGGAGGGGACAGAGCAAACACCAAACCACCACTGTGTTTGCATGGAAACAGTGAAGCTGCTGAGGCCAAGCAGCTCCTGGGACAAGCAAGACAGGAAGCAGCTTTGACAGCCAAAACATTAAGTTACAATTTGTTAAAGTACCATAGAGAAGTGAAACATTTCAGTTCTAATACGCTGAATTTCAGCCTGTTCGATTACTGTATTCTAATGCCATGGCAGTCCTTGAGAAGGATAATGCACAGGCATGCACAGACATGGAAAAGAATGTAGCAGCTTATTCAAGCCCAGACATTTCTTTCAGATTATTCAAGCTCAGACATTTCTTTCAGGTGAAATGATCCTGCATATAATTTGACATTTTTCTTTTTTTTCCTTGGCTCTCTTTTTTCTAAAACATATTCAAAAATATGTTTGCTTTCTAAGTTAAATTATTACGTTCAAAGACATTTCTACACATTCTGTCATTTGAAAGCATCTGTTTCTGAAATCTGGTTTCGTATAAAGAAACATGCTAAATATGCTTAGGGTGCCAAAAAAATTCAAAACCAAGCTTCTTGACCTAATTCTGAAATTTCTTTCTAGCATCCAAAAGCAATCCCTGCTCAAATGCATAAAAAGTCTCTGAACAATATAGTCACAATTCAGGAAATGTCATAAAATTTCTTGCTTTCCCAAGTTACTTCCCAACCAGACTGACATCAGAACATCTAATCAGAATGTAAGAGCCAACATCAGGCTTGTAAAATAAGTATTCTGTGGGCTGGGGCAGCTTGCCAAGAGGGTTCTTCCTGGTGAAAATCAGAGTTTGGATCTAAGAATATTATCATTTCTCCTAAATAATATCAACACCTGCTTCTCAGAGCAGCTTGCAAGAAAAACTCAGATGGTCATGTCTTGTAGCCTCTACAGCCTTCAGAGAAGATGGATGTATTTCCCCCTGGATTCCCCAGTGTACACTCACCTGACTCAGACTGGATGGCTGGACATCAACCAGTCTTGGAGACAGCAAGCCAGCTACAAGACACCGAGTGTAGCTGTCACGAATGGCTTCACTTATTAAAGGACCAGATTTCTTCAAAAACTTCAGGGTCTGAAACATCAATCAAAACACACAGGTTAAGACAGCATTCAATCACTAAGATCACTTAGACTGCCAGAAAGCTGCATTAGTAGCAGCGGGCATTAGGTTAGCAATTTTGGCAAGCATTGCTATGTAGAGTCATAAAGACAGCAGCACACTAACAGTCTGATTTTCTAAAAAAACCATCCTATAGAAGAAAAAATCCGTGCAATGCCAATGCTGAAGGCAAGAAAGTATTTTCCAGCCTCTCTGTCAATACACCGGCCTTGCTTTTCCCTGAACATTGACACAAAATACATTCCATAGAATTTAAAACTAGATAAAACTAGAAATCACTCTTTGAAAGACTCTAGGCTCATTCGTGAGGAAGATTATTTATAAGGGAATATTTAGTGAGCAGGAATTTAATTTGAAAGGGCTTGTCCTAAACTGTGCAGTGGCTCAGAAATTACAATTTGGTCAAGGCTGAGAGAAAAAAAACATGCATTTCTTCCTCAACAGTTAAATCACTTTTCCCTTTCTCCATGCTGTCCTCCTGTCTCAAGTTCATCAGGGATTAAAACCCTAACTCCACACTATACAAAGAAGTAAACACTTTACTTCCACCAACTCATCCTTCCTACTACAGCAGTGCTGCAATTCCTTTCTAGCCATTCAATCCCTGCTCATGCCTCCCCAGAGCAGTGCCATGTGCATGAAACTGGCAGGCTATGACTGCAGCTATGCATGTGGGTGGGCAGTGTGAGCATCAGGAGGTCTCTGACACTCAAAGCACTGCAAGGGAAAAGTTAGAAAAGGTTCATCTCTTGACACCCTCTCAATACAGTAAAAAAAGTCACCTCCTTCTGGAAGCCGGTGCAAGTCATGTGAACAACTCCCGAGTTGAGCAAGCATGTCACATCTGCAGAAACAAGGAACATTTGACAGACCTTGTTACCTCATCACCACTCTATGCTTTTTAAATAGTGCTCTCTGCAAAGACAAACCTCCAGCACCTCCCCTTTCCTTCATCACATCGCTTACACACGTCCCATAAAAAGGAGTTACTCTCTCTCTCTGGAAACTTAAGCTTGAGTGCTACCCAGCTGCTGTGCTTTGGGTCTCAGCTCAAAGGCATTTCATTCTGTGACCATCACCCCATCCCAGGCTATGTTACACAGAAGCCCCAAAACCCAAAACTCAGCTGCCTGTCAGATATGTCTCACAAGACTAAGTACCTTGTCAGCTACCTAGGTACCCAGGCTGGAGAAGGTTTGTGGGGCTTTGGTTGGTTTGGTTTTTGTGTGACAAACAATGAACAAGAACCACTGGCATTCGACCTCCACCAAAGCTTGCCTCTATTCAGATGAAAAGCAGTGAAATACCTACCAAAATTATAGGTGCTTGGATTAAAAAACTGTTCAGGTGGTGGATAAGAAGGAGGAACCCCCCGACTTAGACTACGCTCGTGTACCAGAATATCCAAAATGAGGTTTGGAGAAGTCATGCTTATTACAGGATCCAGCGACCACAGTGCAAAATAGGGGCAATCATGAAGCAATTCTTCTGGCCTTAAAGAGAGCAAGTGCATAAGCTCAACAGCAATTTTCAAATGAACCCTTTGTAGGGATATTGAAAACCACTTGATTAAAACCTACCTCAGTGAGTCTGGCATTTGAGCGTGATACCAGCGATTGATGTCAAACACTCCCAAATAAGTAGATGGTTTTCCCTGACCATAGGTATTTACTTGCCAACTGAAGATTGATACACTGGTGTCAGGAGAGATTACTGTCAAAGACAAGACATTGTTTCTTGTTGTAGAAAATGAGATATTTGCTGTTTTCAAAACATCACTTTCTATTTTGGCTTAATTCTGTTATTTCACTCATGAAACACAACACTTTATTAAGAATGATAAAAACAATATACAGAGTAGCAAACATCCATCTGATAGGTTTTAATCATACTGTCTCTTTTTCTTGTTCAAATTGTATTGGTTCCAAAACAAACCAAATACACAATTATTAGCTCACCAAGGTGTTCATCCAGATAATCAAAAAAAGGTATCAAATAGAACTGGCTACAGTCCTGAGCCCTGGGAACACCATTAGTGACCAGGTGCTAAATGGATGCAGCCAGAGGTTTGATCAGGAAAAAACAATTCAGGTAACATTCCTAAGCAACAGACAGAATGATCTTACCGTGCAATGCAGACAACTGGCAGAACAAACTGACTGACCAGCCTTATACTGATGACCCCATACACTCCTCTAGCATCCCAGCAAACATAAAATAAAAACTATTTTTTCCCTTAAAGAATGATGTTCAGTGGGATAGGAAGCCTCACATAACTTAAGTACACAGGTTTTTTTAGTAAGCCCAACAAGGTCAGTTAGACAAATATTTAAGACTTTAAGATTGTGGGTACAGAACAGCATTCATTGCTTAGATTTCCAAGCCATGTAGTTCAGAATAACCAAGCAGGGACATCAGAACAAACCTTCATTAACGCTGTCCTCTCTGTCAGCATGGTTGCGAAATTTTTCTATGGTCTGACAGCTGAGTAATTTAGTATTGCTGGTCTGCCCTCTCAAGGGAAAGATTCCACCACTGAGATCTAAACTGTACCTTTCATCACAGTATTCCAAACCCTAGGCGGGGGAAGAAAAAAAAAAAAAAAAGGGTAATTAGATTCACTAAGAAAGAATGCATATAGCGAATGTAACATGCATATTGTATTGTTTATTTCTAATGAACTTATTTCTGATAGCAAATAAAAACTACATCTGACATTCAAGAGAATGAAGTGTCAAATTTTAACAGATACTGGCTGAAAAGGCTTTGCACATTTTCAAATATTAGCATCTCCTTAGCAAAACTTTGCTCTGAAGTATGCACAGTTCATGCCATTTTATTAAGGAATTTTGGAAGTAACAGATATATGCAGGACAGATAAGAAAAATCAAAACCTTATCTTTGAAAAACTAACATGAAGCCTAAGCAAAGAACCTCATCTTCATTGTAGGACAACTAATAACTAAAACCAGTTTTAACAGAGATGATGTCCTGAACAAGAACTTCACCATTCCAAAAGACAGTTCCACAAGATAAAGCACTAAAATTCCACAAACCTGTCCAGCATTTATTTTTATTACTAGAAATTTCAGCTTTCATTCCTATATGAAGAGCCACTCCCACATAAATTCAGTGCAGAAGGGAAGGAGAAAGTAATACCAAATAGGTCCTGCCAAAGATAACTTCCTAACCCAAGCTGCATATTTTAAGTTTTCCATACTGGGGCAAGCAAATCTAAGTTTAGGAACTCTAGCACATAGAAGATATTAAGAAATGACGTTCCAGACCAGTTAAACAGGACAGTGTTCAAAGGAGTTGCACTGGTCAGACTCTGCCATGAACACAGAGATTGTACTCAAGCCTTGTGCAGAACAAAGGTAAGGAATGCTCCAGGAGGATGAACTGATCTGCAAGATACAGCAGCTGCTGAGATCATCTCATCTAAAAGAGGTCTTTGGAAGTCTAATTGAAGCGTATCTTTCAGTTTTCTTACTTGAGCAGATGTAAACCAGCCTTGAAGGCAACAGAGACTCAAGTCTGACACGTTTATAAAAACACAGTGCCACATGTTGCAAAAGTTCCATTTGTGACTTTTACCAAAATATCAAGTCAAAGATGCATTGTTTCATAGCCTCAAGTCTGATTACTGGGATGTACAGCACTGATGTAAGCAGACTAGTGTTTTAAGCTCCTGTGACTACTACTCAGTGAACAAGGAGCAGCAGTAGACTAATTTCTCCTTTTCTACTCAAGCTTGGCCTGGAAAATGGGAACAATTCTTAAATTTTATGTCATTGAAGACCGACAAGAAGCTTGATTCAGTCGTGCAGGCAGAGAGCCATCATGTCATACTGACCAATCTGTGACCACTAGAAGTAATACAACACTTCAGTGTCCACTGGTGAGCACAGATCCTATCGTGATGCATCCTTTGCGAAGGGATTAAGAAGTGTTTTGTGGGGATTTTTGGAAGTAGATGCTATCAGGTCTCAGCATGAAAGAAGTGGTTTATCTGTAAGCCAACTGAAGAACCTGTCTTTCCTCCTCAGAGGGTGCAGATGTTCAGCTCTCTTCAACAGCCTTCTAAGACTGGTTCTTGTCATAATCTTTCAACGTGCCTGTGAATGTACTACTGGTTATATAGTCTGTAGGGTCCAAGTCTTACTTTAACTACACCACAGGTTTTTCAGGTCACAAACACAGTAACATTTTTTATCACTTTGTGTGCTTTTTTTTTTTTAAGAGTGTCAACTGGAATTTCTAGTAAATCCATTTTTAAAGACTGATTAAACATTTCAACTCTCTGAGGTATAAACTGATATTTGTCATATCTTCAGAAAAGACAACCGAGACAAATAACTGCCAAATAGTTAAAGGTATCACATTTTAACATTAAATTGTTCAAATGGAAAAAAGTAGTAGCCATGAGGGAAATAGAGCCAACTGTTTTTTCCCAATGCAGCACACAGTAAAAGGTATTGTCCTTGTCACTGCTAAGACATAGCTAAAAATTTATTTTAAGAGGATAAAACAAAAGAGGATATTTAAGAGGATAAAACAAAACTGAAATTCAAAAGCAAATCTTGAGAAGATTAAAGAAACTTTCTCCTATCAACCTGTAAAAGTGCTTAGAGCAATACAAGATGCAGAGTGAACTGCAGTGAAAATCCTTAAAAAAACCCAAAACCAAACACCAAAAAACCACAAGCAAACGAGGTGTTCTGCTCCTCTAGAGCACTGTATGTTTTTGTCACTTAAAAACTGCACAGGAAGATATGACATGCATATTCAGACATGTTGAACCACTTGAAGGTATTTCTACTTCATCACCATGACAGATGATGTATTTTAAAGAAACACCACCTCCTCCCAACACCTAACCTTTATCTGTTCAAAAGCAATACTTCCAAAGCAGGAAGGCCCTTTCCTACAGACAAAAGGAAAAAAGCATAAAATTCAAACTCATTCAAAAAATTCAGAACTCAAAGTCCCTATAAAAAAATCTTTGAACCACAATCCAAGGATTACCTCAATTTCGTTTTGTACTACTGAGAATATACAAGGGCAAGTGTCAAATAGGAGGAGACTTGCTGTGAATTAAGATTACTTTCCCATCAAAAAGATCTTGGTAGAGTTTCATGCATACTGCTGAATAGAATTAAACATTACAGAGGTGCCTCTTGTCTCTGTTAGATTATCTGAGACCTAATAATACCTCCTCTATATTTTATCTGTTCTACACCACAGCATCTCTGGAACCAGTTCTAAAAATTTATGGAGACCTTTCTGACCAAATCATACCACTATACATTGTATGTACATCTTTTGCTGGCTTGAAGAGTAGATTTCAGAGACAACCCATCCAAAACTTAAAATAAGAATCATCTTTACAGCTACTGAGTTTCAGAATCAATGCTGAAGAGACATTGTAGGTATTTTTGTAGGTGTATCTGAAGTCAGGCTGACAGAGTTTAAGAGAAAAACAAGATTATAAAACAGAGATCAGAAATGTATAAAGAAAAATATATGACCATATTGTAAGAAAGGGAGACAGACAGAAGCTTCCTCAAATCTACAGTTTGGTAACACAAAGCTACTCAAAGCCCTGTCTTCTCCTCCTACATGCCATTCATGTGACATTTAAAGAAGTAATTTCATTTCTAACAGCCATTTCCTCTTCAGGAATCAGATGTGTAAGGACTCCTTGCAGATGAATCTAGGTGGAACTCATTACACTGAAGTATAAAATTGTATGGCTTCAGCATGGACAGAGTGTGTCTGACCAATCTGGTCATCTTCTACAATGGAGTGACTGAAACACTTGACGAGGGAAAACTGACCAATGTCATTTACCTAGACTTCTACAAGGTCTTTGACACAATCCCTCACGATATCACTATCTCTAAATTGAAGACAGGCAGGTTTGAGGGGTGGACTACTCAGTGGATAAGGAATTGGTTGGAAGGACCAAGCCAGAGAGTTGTGGGAAACAGTCTACCTCCAGGCATAGACTGATGTTGAGTGTGTCCCTCAGAAACCTGTGTGGGGACTGGTGCTCTTCAATATCTTCATCAGTGACACAAACAGTGAGATCAAGTGCACCTTAAGCAAGTTAGCAGATGACACAAGGCTGAAAGGTGTAGCTGACAATACAAAAGGCCGGGATGTCATCCAGAAGGATCTGGAAAAGGCTGAAAGGGGGGCCAATGGGAATCTCATGACATGAAGGTCAGCAAGTCCAAGTGCAAGGTGCTGCACCTGGAATGGGGCAATCCCAGACATGACTACAGACTGGGAAAAGTGACTTGAGAGCAGCCGTGCCAAGAAGGACGTGGGGGTTCTGGTGAACAGGAAGCAATATGCACACACAGCCCAGAAGTCCAAATCCATCCTGGTAGACCTCAGTGCAGCCTTTCAGCACATAAAGGGAGCTTAAAAAGAGGGAGACTGACATTTTACAAGGGCAGATAGTGATAGGACAAAGGAGAAGGGGGTTTTCAACTAAAACAGGAGAGATTTAGATTAGATGTTAGGAAGAAATTTTTTACTGTGAGAGTGGTGAGGATGTGGAGGTCAGGCAGCCCAGAGATGCTACAGATGTCCCATTCCTGGAAGTGTTCAAGGCTGGGGTAGGTGGGGCCCTGAGCAAACTGATCTAGTGGGTGGCATCCATCCTCATGGCAGGGGATTGGAATAGATGATATTTAAGGTCTTCCAACCAAAACCATTGCAGGATTCTATGACTTGTTTTGAAAAGTATGGACAAAAGAATCCCTAGAAAGACTCATCAAAAGACTTTTTTCTTAAGTCTCACTGATCTTTCATGGTAAATATGAATCTGGTCAACTTAACTGATCCTTACGTAGACAAAATTACTATTTTTTCATCTTCTCACATACAAGCCTGTCTTACCTCATACATGACTTGTCCTGATGTCAGGCGTTTCCTGTCACCAAATGCTAACTGCAACAGATGTAAACTCACAACATCACCTTCACTGAAAAAGGTATAAATGAGAAAATTGGATTACAAAGCTGCTTTACAATCCTCATTATCATTTTATTAGATCTAGGCTGAAACTAACTTAAGAGCATGCTCTTGCTGAAAAGATAAACACTGCTTCCCAAAACATGGTAATTGGTCACATTAGCCATTAAAACAGAAAGGAGGAAATTTTGACATTAACGGCTTCAGGGGCAAATGCTAACTATGTCTTTGTTTAGAAAGCTCTAATATGCAACATGGAGGAAAAAATTCCTGAATTGCTGGAAATAGCTTTTCACAGTAAAGCATTCTCCATGAAAACTGCTTTTAAGTTGAACTTAAGAAGACTGCCAGTCTAAGAACAGCTGTGCTGATTAAGTAGCTTACTGATGATGTTTACTGTTCTGCATCTGCAGCCTAAACCACTTTAAAAGGTATTGAATATCATAGTGGGAATACCAAACAAATCTTGAAGCAGTCATCAAGAAACAAGGGAAATCATTTGAGACTGCAAGCACAAAAACATAGCCACTGTTTCCTTTGCCTTCTTGCACAAGGTAGGAAAGAGTCAACCTCTCTTTGCAAATGTAAAATCCTGAAAAAATTGCACTGTAAGCTTAACACTTTTAATTTCCTGCAGAGTTAAAGAAACAAAATGAATACACAGATATCAACCGAATGTGAACAAATATTTAAGAAACAGCGACTTATGGCAGGATTTTATTCACCTTTGTTGTGTAGACTGAACAGCCCACAAGTAGCAACAATTGCGGGGATCATTCTCAGGCTCTTGAAAAGTAACTGCATAGACAGGAATTCTTCCTCCTTCAAGCTGGGAGTGGTGCCTACAGGTTTAAAAGAAAAACACAGAAAAAAGGAGAGCCTGCTGGCTCTGGCTGTTTGTAGAAGGGTAGAAGCATCTTCCGGGAAAAAAGCAGCTTGCATGCCTATCCTCAAAGTACAGATGGTCATACTTCCATTTAAAACAACTGATGACTGACAAACCACTACTTCTTAAGGATTTGTCTTGCCAACTTCTGAATTTCAATTGCACCTTCACAGTCTTTTCTTTGCATCTAATTGTGTGTCCACTGTCTATTTATGCATCCACAACACATACATAGTTTCTGGTGAGGAACTGTAGATTTCCTTAAGTAACACCTATCTGAATGAGGTCACATATTTCAAGTGGCAGATTTCAAATCACCTATAAATTTCACTATTGCTTATAAATGTATGAAACTCTTATTCTGATCTCCAAATCTTTCAAACAAACTTTCATTCACATATGCATCCTGGTCTGGGACCACCAATTTCCATCAAGGCTGAAAAATAGGAAAGAATCGGTTTTCAGGCACAGTTCAACTGTTGAATTATCACATCTCACTAGATCCATCATGGACACTTTAAAGAATATTATCACCAAAATCACATTATTCACACAGTGAAGCCTTTCAGTGGACGCCCTAATTGCAGTAACTGGTTCTGAATAATTTTAAAATCTTTCACGAAAACACACACATTACCTGGGTTCACAAAACACGACTGGACAGAACAGACTTATAAAAATCAGCTCTATCACATCCCTACTGCATGACTTCCTGAAGCAAAAAATTGAGACCCCTGCAATTCCAAGTGCAACCAAGTGGAAAGGACTACTTACTCCCTCTTCAAACTCTTCATATTCCATTACCCCCAGAAGTGGGGGAAAACATCCAAACTCATAGGCCCTCTGAGGTTTTCTTCTCTCCTGTATCAAGCACTTGCTTATGACTGCACTGCCTGGCCACCTGCTTCACAATTCACCTTGAACACAAGAAATCCAATCTTAGAAGTATCTTTAGTTATTTAGGAAACTTGGTTTTCTTTCAGATTTCTTATGATTCAAATTAAATTTTTAATCCTCTCTACTGCTCTGAGGACTAATGAAAGTATTTTGATTACTCAGGTTCTTGCGTTCCAAGTGCTGGTGACCGAGGAGGAAATACAGAACACATCTTGCTGCGCAACTAGCCAAGGTAGAAGTGTTGCTTGTGAGTTCTTTTCAAGTTATTTTTTTCATTGTACAACTGGCTCCAAATGAATCTTTACTTGTTTTGCATATGCTTCCAAAAATGTTCCCTGGTTACTTCAATTTTCCACGTAGAAGCTCCTGAAATGACATATTTTTCCACTATGCTATGCGCTGCTTTTTCCTATTCTCCTAGTGCTTTGCCAACTCATTCTGGGAAAGAACAAAGAAAACTTTTCTCAGCTCACTGAATCTGAATGCCGCCCTTCTGCCTCATACAAACCAGGAAAATTTGGGAAAATACCACGCAACAGTTCTAAAACATGCAACTGTTATAAACCAATTCAATGTACTTCATGTTTTTAATTCAGAATCCAATTCAAATTATACTCATCAACATTTTCAGTCTCCTGCTGCATTTCATACACCTATCAAGAGGGCATCAAGAGACACTCACAGACACATGCAAAGACATTATGCCAAAATTCTTTCTAAGCTCCTGAGGTTGGGTTCTTTAACTGATTTCTTTATTCTCTGAACGACTCAACATCCACTCTCACACTAAAAAGCATTCACACAGTCACAATAAATACCCTATATTAATACACTAACAACCTGACACCTTGGAGCAGAGCTGCTCTAAGTTAAACTGTACAACTTAGCTGTCCACAGAATTTATACCTGTTGAGAAAATAGTCCTGAAAACACAGTGCTCATTAAAGGTTTAAAAGAGTAATGACCAAACTGCAGAAAGTGATGTTAAGAAAAGACTGACATTTTACCTTTAAAAATAATCAATCTGAAAATCAGAGAAACATTCATGCAAATCAATCCCCCACTAACTATACATTACATAATATGCAAATATATGTTTCTGAAAGAATTCAAAACATATTGTCAGCAGTCAAGTGCAGGTTTTATCCACTAGTTTTTGCTTACCCTTACTCCCACTCGCAGCCTGAAAGCTAAGACTCCAATTAGCAATACCTGTGTCCTCACTATGCTGACTGAATGCAATACGAAAGACATAGGAAATACAGCACAAGAACAGACCAAACATACTTGTATTCATGAGCTTTCAGGGCATAAGAGCAAAACTTCCAGAGCAACTTTGGCTTTATTTCAAAGTTCCTACCCTTCATCATCCAACAACCCTTTCCTGCAGGGCTTCATCTCTGTCCTGAATCAGTTTTTGTGGTATATAACAACTGTAATATGACTGATTGTTGGAACTAGCTACTATTTCAAAACACTTCCACAGCTACTGATTCAACATGCAACATAATCCTTAGTTCTTAACCTTTGCTTTTCCTAGCTTACTTAGATAGAAGAAATAAAACCTAACCACCAACATCACTTACCAAAACATAATGTACTTATTTTAAGTTCATGTTAGCACACAGCCTGCCTTTCCATCTACAACTCAAGCAGATAGCAAAACAACACACTGGAACACTGATATGACTTGTATCTTTAGAAATTAACACAAATGCTTACTACTACTATCAAGACTTTGACCTGTACTCTAGCAAGTCAAACCAAATAAAGTTAGGTAAAACTCAGTAGTAAATAAGTATTCACTTGTTGCAGATTCTAAGATGATAAAAACACAGTGAATCTTGATGTTCTGATAACTTAATCTGATTCTTGCTTCCGTTGTGTTAATAAGACAAAGGGACACAACATCATTTGAATTCAAGGGTTACAGAAAGCAGAAAAAATTATCAACATTACACCAGTGTATCCCATCTACACGAGCACTATATTCAACAAGCAGAGACTCAAGGACTGCAGACTGAAAGTAAATCTGCCAACTATCTGACAGACAATTCACTAAAATCTTTTTCCAATCGTAAGTTAACAGAAAAATCTGTTCTGTTCCCACATCACCTGCTTCCTAGTCTGAGATTGATGGGCATGTGTCAAAGTCATTAATAGCAAAATGATGGGAGTCAGAGATACTTTAAGGACAGTATTTCTGACAGAAATTAGCCATTTAGAAAAGGTATATTACAGACAATTTAAGTGGGGTTTTCATTTTTGCTCTGACAAAAAAGAAAGGTTTTCAATGCCTTTTTTTTTAAGTGGAGAATTTCATCAGTATGTGCTTTACAATGTTTTTTTTTACTATCAGTAAACTCAAAAGATAATGCAACTGCTAAGTCCAAGATTCTACACCAAGGCTCTCTTGACTGGATAATCTGAAGTGACAGTATGTTAATGCAATATAAAAAGGTTAAGTCATACAAAGAGATTCACAAGAGCTTTTCCTGAAACAAGACTATGCAGCACCAAACAACACAAAACCTTCATTTCCCCAAAAAGATACGTACCCTTCCTGGAAGAACAACTGCTTTAACCACTCTTGAGATCCCAAGGTCGTACAGACAGAGAACGCTTCCCTCTGTTTCCTCCAACCCAACCAGGAGTCCAGTCCTCTTCTGCCAAGAGAACTCCTTCACCACGCGGACGGTGGGAGGCTGCTCGTTCACTCCGCTGAAGCGATACGCAGAGAGCCGCTCTCCGCTCACCGAGTTCACCACCTCCAGCTGGGGCCCGCACGCCAGCCACGCCAGGCCGCTTCTGCCTGCAAGGCAACACGAACAGCACTCAACAAACACCCAGCACAAGAACTGAAACAACAGCACTGGCACTGGGCCTTCCCATCTCATGCACCAAAGGAAGGAAGGCCACAATTCTCTTAAATTGCCCATTCCAATCCTCAATCAGAACTTCTTAAAATTAGTAACACAGTTCTTTTGCATTTGTACTTGTCATTCCTGCACTCAAGAACACTGACTCTTTGGGATAAAGATTACAGTAGACTAAGCTCTACTCTGTACACCATACTCAGCCTGGTTTTGCTAATAAAACACCTAAATATGTACAGGAATACAAGTCTCAAAGCATACTTCAAATACAGCCCATCTAAACCAATTCAGTTCCAGTTTAAGAATTTTGCTTGACACACGCCTCCTCTGGGAAGGGATTTGGGCAGGGAATCATCTTAACATGGGCACTGCATGTGTAATTCCAACTTTTATATGTGCTGATCCCAGAAAGAATTTAACAAGTGGTGTTTCACTCAAGAGTTTAACACTTGCTCCTTTACTGAGGAACTTCAAGCTCAAAGGAAGGATGAGCTCCATTACTACAACTACAGTCAGGCAGGTAAGATTCTACCTGGTCTTAACAGCAGCCCAGACATCCAGACAGGCATCCAGCTCTACCTTCAGATCACCTAGAAAGTCAACTGCCTAATCTGTTGTCAGCAGCTCTCACTGGGTCCTCAATTGCATCCTATTAAATACCTTGGAAATACATGGGCAGCACTTAACAGACCTGCCCCTCTTTCCATTTTTTATTTAGACTAGAGAAGAAAAAGGAGCATATTGTGTCTCTGTAACTATTTCATAGGCATGCGATGTTATGATGGACATAGAGCTTGAGCTGGTAAAAAGAATACATCCCAAAACAACACTTTCTTCCTTGAAAATTGCCTTCTATTTCATTCAGAACTGAGGAGGGCATGGTCAGCTGTATTATTTAAATAGCACAGGACTGGAGCAGGCTGTGGCACTTTCAATGCTTCTAATTGCTAAAATATCCTCTTAGCACTATCAGAACCTGATGCATTTGACTTAACAGAACAACCTGATGCCATGATCCTGTGCTTCAGGCAATAACAACTTCATATCAAATCCAAGTTTAAAGGAAAATGCTCACCTCCAGAAAACTTCCCACACAGTGCAGAGTCTAGGGTGATCTCATCTTCCCCAAGTGCCTCAACAGTCACCTCTGGAAACTGCAGCAGACTGCTCGTTACCTGAGCCGTTAGGTCTCGCATTCTTCACTGGATATAAAGAAAAAAAGGCAAAGAGACTCATGTCAGCCATAAATATCTTTGAGACCCAAGCTTCATCAGTATGCATTGACCAATCTCTCCCATAATAAAGAAAAAAAGGCAAAGAGACTCATGTCAGCCATAAATATCTTTGAGACTGACCCAAGCTTCATCAGTATGCAGTGACAAATCTCCCATGCATCATTTGTAGCTCTTTTTTGCTCAAAAGAAATGGCACTTGGGACAGTTTTTCATCTCACAGCAGAGCAAAAGGAGAATCTTGAGCTTTTCTGATGCCTATGAGATCAACAAAAAGTGACACAGAGGGATACACAACATAAATAACAGGGAAGAGAACAACACAGCAAGTTCAAGCTTACTCATACAGGTTAGCAAGATATGATCTCAGAAAAAACGTATTTTAAAAAGCTTCTAGTTGTACCTCTTACAACTCTCTGCCCTTTCCCTTGATTTAATACATTATTATTTTTTGTCAATTTTCTTCTAGTAGATGTCACAGATCAGTCATGTCTTCTTTACTTTCTGCATGCTTATTTTTGACATTCAAGAATACAACGTTCTTGACCAAATGCATCCTCAAATTCTTCCAAAAAACATACTGGTAATACTTTCAAGCAATACTGACTTTCACAGCTCATCAATTAGAAGTATTTTTACATACACTTAAGAGGTGAACATAACACAACAGTTCAAAATATTGTTCTTTTTCTCTGCTGAAATCCTTATATTTCTTATTCCAGTCCCTTCCTTCCTATTGGCTTTCCTTATTGCATCTCTGCAGTATTAGAGAAAAAATTTCTACGCCTCTCAGACAGTTTCATGCTCATACAGGTGCTCCACAAGAGTTCACATTTCAGTATGTCAAGACAATTTTTTTTTTTCTAGAGAAACTGAAGAGCTGAACTAATTTACTGGATTAAACAGGTGGCTAAATATGAGATTATCCATATGCATGGAAATACAAATTACTTTAGGTATCTATGTCTTGCAAGTCATCTGGCTTACAGAAAAGGCCTCTGACAGACAAGACAAATTCAACTGTCTTGTTCAAACAGTACTGCTTTCGTCATGACATCTCAAGATGTTATACACAGGTCACTAGTGCTGGGTTGTGCTCCCGTACCTGCTGCCAGCAGGACTCAATGAGCACGTGAAGCACAGGAAGGGTAAGTCAGGGTCCTGCACTAAGCACAAGTCAACATTTTGACAAAAATGTTGCTGATGGCAAAGCCAGTACTGCAGCCAGCCAGCCAGCCTGACCACTCTGCCAGCATTCACTACTAGCACAGATCAGGTTCCAAGTGGGACAACTCACTTGCAGTAGTTTTGCTGAGTTTCTCTTTTGGTACATGCCATCAGTTTCAAGCGACAACTTCTGCACTGTATCCAGGGACTCCAGAGAGTAAAAGGCCCCACAATTTGACCAGCATTCTTGCTTACTTTAGTTGCAATTTAGTGGGCATATTTTAGGAGTAACTTACTAATTCAGACACATCTGGTTGATGAACAGCATCTCTGAAATGTTTCAGCGTGTGCTTGTGTTCCTGTCACTGGGCACCACTGGAATGTTCCTGGCTCCATCTGCTTTACACCCTCCATTCAGGTATTTACGTGCACTGATGAGAACCCCTGAGCCTTCTCTTCTCCAGGCTGTACAGTCCCAGTCTCCCAGCCTTTTCTCAGAGAAGAGTTTCTCCAGTGTCCTCTAACCATCACTGTGGCCCTTCGCTGCACTCTCTCCAGTACCTTCATCCCCCATCTTGAGAGTCTGGTGAGCCTAGACCTGACACAGCATTCCAGCTGAGGCCTCAGCAGTGCAGTACTAGAGAAAAGATCACCTCCCTTCACCTGCTGGCAAAGGTTCTTCCCCATGAGCCCAGGCAAGATACCATCAGCCTTCTTTGCTGCAGGGGCACAGTGACAGCTCATGGCCAACTGGGTGTCCCAGGGCCTTTTCTGTCAAGCTGCTTTCCAGCTGGGCAGGCCCCCGCACACACTGGTGCCTGGGGTGGTTCCTCCCCAGTGCAGGACTTGGCACTTTCCCTTGTTAAACTACATAAGGTTCCTGTCAGCCCATCTCTCCAGCCTGACAGAGCACTGACTCTGACAACATTTACTAAGGAATTTTAGAAAAGAGCACAAAATTCCAGAATTATTGGAGCAAATAATTTTTTTTTCCTTTTTTTGTAAATAAGAATGGAGATGTCTGTGTGGCAAGTATATGATTATTAATACCATATACCACAATAATAACAAGACAGTTTTAAGAAAAGAGTGAACAAATATCTTGCAGTAGGGCAGGTAAGAGCATGCAAGGAAACTTCTCAGCTGTGTGCACTCCATGAGTCACCCTGAGTGGTCCTGCCTGAGACACTGCCCACCTGCTGTGCCAAGAGCACAGAACCTCGCGTGGCTAAACTGGAAATCAAATTCAAACATCCTCTACTGGGGAGATCTGAGTTTAAAAAACAAGCTCCTCACTATCCCAAAAAGAATTCTTCCCTGATAGAAAGCTCGTATGTTAACACAGCTTACTCCTGCACACAACATTAAAAAAATCCATCCACAAACACCAGTAAGAACCATCAAATAAGTAGAACTCCAAGACCTAAACCATTTTTGTAGAAAATGAAAATACTAGAGCATCAGGCATGCTCAGTTTAGCTCCAGTAAGGCAATGACCATTTTAAACACCTCTTCTTGTTTTCAGAAATCAGCCATGGAACAAGGTTGATAAATTCTATAATCAATTATGAACAATATATACTGCTCTCTCTATAAGGATGCTATCCTTGCATCATTTCGCTCAGTTAAACCAAGAACTGCTAGGAAATCAAAACAGAGGGGAAACACTTAGACATAGATTAAAGGCAAGAAGTCTTTCACCTTTAAGAGATATATCCAACAGCAACTGCATTTCAGCTCTCTGAAACAATAACTACAATCACATTCTTACTTCTGTTAGAAATCAGATTAGGGTAAAATGTCACATGCTTACTCAATTTTCAGGAATAAGCCAGAATTCAACCTCCCAGCTGTATCCTATAGCAATGCAGTCTGTGTGCCAAAATGACCATTCTTTTTCACCCTAGGAACTTCTGACTTCCAAGCACCATGAACTATTTCCAAAGACAAAAATGTCATAAATTTTTGGATTAAAAAGTTTAGGAGTGGGGAGGAGGGAGGAAGGGAAAAGAAAGAGAAAGAGAAATTGTGTGTTCAAGCAGAATTACACATAGCTAAGTCAGAGTTCTGAGATGTGAGTTTTGACTGATTGCATTCCACAAAAATCAGTTTAAAAGGCCAACAATGTTATGGGCTCACTGAAGAAAAAGCTAAAAATATGGTCAGTCACAGCTGAAGACAAGATTTGACAGGACATGTTGACTTCACTGACATCAAAAGAGAGACCTTGCTGCCATCTCTCATCTCTGTATTTGCTCCTTTGTTCTACTACTGTATTTTGGAAGACATTTCCAGCATACCACACTGGTATGCCATCCCACTGCTGGCCCTTCCCAGCACAAATTCCAGAATCACATCAAAGAGGAAGATCTGCCAGAATCACACACAGTCACCTCTTCTAAACACACTGCTGGAGCCACCACCTAGAGCAAGCTGCCCAAGGCTGTATCCAGATGGATTTGGAACATTTAATTCTCCAACAGGTTTTTACAACCAGCCACCTGACAAGACCAACTACAGAAACACCTGCAACCCATGCAACAGGGTGACTCTCTCTTGCCAATTTAAGGATTCTATTCTCTCCACCAAACCAGCGTCACACCACGAAAGGCCTGTCACCACTGCTCCTCCAAAACTATGTCCAACACCTTATTAAGAAGATGTAAAATTCATAGAAGCTTGATCACGCTTGAAAAAGATAATCCCAGGCAAATCCATGCAGGAAGGAGAGCTGAGGCAGCACGTGAATGAGGAGCTGTCCTCCCCAAGATACAGAGCTGAGTGCCCAAGCGCATGGGACAGCTGCCAGCCAAGGCTGACACAACCAGCCAGACCCATGGGCCCTGCAAAGGCACCTGCACGGCCACGCTCAGCCCTATACCCCAAACGGGGTGCAGCCATCCCGACACAAACCGGTCCCTCAGTTTCCTCCAGTTTCCCCAGACACGATCAGGAAGCAATCATTAGACCCAAAGACTGACACCAAGCATTCTATTGGCAGAAGCTCCAGACGTGGACTCACAGTTTATTAAGAAAGGCACCGAGCACTTTTGTTTAAGCCAGCAGCAACTCTGCTTCGTGATGCTTTGCTTCGTGCAAAGACCCAGAGACCCCCACAAATCGCACTGGATCCTTCTAAAGCTGTGGCCTCCCCACTGCACCCATCCCACGTCCCGCAATCGCCGCTCTACGCACGGAGCGCATTTCCCGCCTCCTCATGGAATACAACCCCGAAGCCCGGCGGGGGAGGGGAAGGAGGAATTAGAAAAAAGTAAAGAAAAACCCTCCAGAAACACGACGGAAGGGGCGAAAACAGAGGGCGTGCGCGGGTGGCCGGGCAGGAGGGAAAGCTCCTGGCGGCAGCCGCCGCATCTCCCACGCCCCCCAGCCTGACGGAGCCTCCCGGCTGCGGAGCCTCCCATGTGCGCTGCCCAGGCCGCGCCGCCCGGGCCTCCCCCGCCGCCGGGGGCCGGGCACGTGTGGCGGACACGGCGCCGCAGCCCGGGGGTCACTTACATAAGGGACGGGCGGCCGGGCCCGCCCGAGGCCCCCGCGGGCCCGCGCTGCGCCAGCGCCGGTGCCGGCCTATGCGGCTCGGGAGCGCCCGGTACCCGCTGGTACGGGGGGGGGAAAGAAAGAAAGGGAGGAACGAAGGCAGACGGGCGGGCGGGGGTCGCCGTTGCCGCCACCTCCGCCACCTCCTCCTGTCCGCGCCGCTGCCCCCAGCCCAGCCGAGCCCGCAGTCCCGGTACGTGCCGGTGCCGGTGCCGGTGGCATCTCCCTCCCGCAGCGGCGACAACGGCACGGCCTGGCCCGGCCCGCGCGCCCGCGCACCCACCTCGCTCGCTCACCCGCCGCGCGGGGGGCGGGACGGGATGGGGGGGGACGGGCCGACTTCTCGCGAGATCCGCAGCGAGCCTCCGCGGGAATTTTCAAATGCGCGGGACACGGCCCCGGGCGCTGGCGGTGATGGCCTCCGGACTGCGGATCCCGGCGTGCCGCGCGGCGGCCGCTTCCGCTCCCGCCCCTGTGGCCGCTGTCTGTCGCGGGGCACGCCGGGAGCTGTAGTTCCTGGGCCGGCCGGACCGGCGCCCCGCAGAGCGCAGCTCGTGGGGACGGCTGTGCTCTGCTGCCCCGCCGTGGGGAACCGCCGGCTGGGGGAGAGCTGGCCCGGCCTACCGGTGTCCGTCCCACCGCAGGAGCCACTCCTCCCCCTTCCCCCCGCGGTCTGTCTGGATTTCATGGAATCACTGAATGGTTTGTGTTGGAAGGGACTTCAAAGATCATCGAGTTACAGCCCCCCTGCCACGCGTGGGGACACCTCCCACTTGGACCAGGTTGCTCAAAGCCCTTTTCAGCCTGGCCTTGAACATTCCAGGAATGGAGCATCCACAGCTTCTCTGGGCAGCCTGTTTCAGGGCCTCATCACCCTCACAGTAACAAACTTCCTCCTACCATCTAATCTAAACCTACACTCTTAGTCTGGATCCATTCCCCCTTCCCCTGTCATGCTCTCATAAAAAGTCCCTGTCCATCTTTCTTGTAGGTTCCCTTCAGGTACTGGAAGGCCAGTCATTAGGTCACCCATTTAAAAGGATTTAAAGGGGTAGGCTATTTAGCTGCAGTTTTCCTGTTAATTTTAATAAGAAATTGTATGTAAAAACCCAACAAATTAATATATAATTGATGTTACACTGTTAGTCACTGAAAGGAGAGAAAGTAAGTATGAAGTCAAAAGTGCAAGTCTAATGCTACTCCTTTCAGTGTATATATTTTAATGTGGTCAAAATATTCTTTGACTTTAAAAAAATATTTTCAGGTATTACTAAACAAATAGTATAGTGGAAGGCATCCCTGCCCATGGCAGGGGTGTTGGAACAAGATGACCTTTAAAGTCCCTTCCAACCCAAGCCATTCTATGATTCTATGAAATTTGCAATGCTTCTAAGAAGTGGCAGCATCATCAAAGGGATGGCAAAGGCATTTAATTTCTCCCAGCATACATTATCCCTAAATTACAGCTATGCCTCTTAATGCGGAGTCACCATTCTTGATACTATTATGCAAATCTTTTTTGTGACTTGGTGGCTGCTGTTGCCACTTGAGATCTATTAATTTGTATCGTACAAGAGCACAGGTCATGGAGAAGGAAGCCACCATGCCAGGGGTGTCAGTGAGACAGTATTTGCCTGCAGAGAAGGAAGCCTGGCCCTGGTGGAGACCAGCTGATGGGTGATGGCAGAGCTGAGTGTTACACACAAGAGGCTGTGCGTGAGAGAGACAGATCTGGGGTGGGCTATGGAAGGGCTCAAAAACGAGGACAAGCGGCTCTCATCTGATGTGACAGGGAGTAGGGAGCTAAGGGAGACATGCAAAGATAGGCATGGCAGCACGGGAGGACCAGCCAGACCCATATCCTTTGCAAGACATGTAGAGTGATTGTGTGCAGGACAGGGCTGCATTTGTTGAGGGAAGGACAAGTGCTTTGGCAGTAAGCACAATTCAAAGTGGCAATTCAGCGTGGATGACAACCTTAGCTCCACACATGAAGACAGAAGGGCTTTGTGTCAGCAATTATTTGTGGAACACAGCTTTCAAGGTTTGGGTATGATCTGAATAAGGACAGGAGGAGAAGTCTGGACCAAGGCTGTCCCCCCTGTCATGGGCATAAGTGAACATTGGCCTAAACAGCAGCTGAGGGCCCATGGGATGAAGTGGGCTGGCTTAGCCAAGCTTGAGCTTCAACTGACAGCAAGGCTTATCTGAGCAGGCATCAGGGAGCTGAGCAAGAATGTGCTTGGAAAAAAGGGTCTATGACTCATCTTGCCCAGTTTTAAGTGTCTACGGTACAGTCATCAATCCATTCAGCTGGACTCCCTTCTTAGATGGGGAAAGGAAACAGCTTTTTCCTGAGTGCCTGTCCTGGCTGGCTCTATTTACCTCCTATAGGATTAGCTGTAATGGGAGCCTAGATGGAGCCATTGCAGGTAGAGACATCTATGCTGTACCCTTTTACTTTTGGTTGGGTTGATCTCTCTTTTAGAGATTAATCTGAAGAGAGCACTGGGTTTTTAAGCTGCTTGGCAGGTGAATTTATGTTTGTGGTAGGGATTACATGGAGATAAGGCATAGAAGAGAAAGAGGACAAGAACTCCATTCTAGAGTCTGGAGAGCAAGATAAAGAGGAGTCTCCAAAAGGCATGGTGGTCAAGCGAGGGAAGGGAAAGGGGAGGGCAGAGCTTTGAATGACAGAGGGAATGACCTCTCAGGGAGAGCTGACTTGTGGCAAATGCCTGACAGGTGGTGGGAGATGGAGGGGAGAGCTGGAGCTGCCTAAGAGGAGGTCATTTTGAGGCTTCCACAAAAACAGTGCTGACTGAATGTGGGGGCAGGGGCCCGACGAGGGAGGAGGAGTTTCATGAGGAAGAATTCAGCCTTTCACTGAGCTCACAAAGCAAAGAGAATAGAGGTGCATATTTGTACTGGGTTTGTGTGGCCAGGTTTTGGTAGTGGAGGAGCCTCAAGGGTGCCTTCTGTGAGAAGCTGCCAGAAGCTTCCCCTGTGTCCGACAGAGCTAATGCCTGGAAGCTCCAAGACAGACTTGCCGCCTGCTAAGTCCAGGCTCATAGCAATGGTGGTAGCTCCTATGGGGTAACAGATTTAAGAAAGTAAGAAAAAGCGCAATTGCAGCCAGAGACAGGAGTGAGAATATGTGAGGGGAACACCAAGGTCAGGGCAGAAGGAGGAGGATGAGATGCTTCTGTCACAGGAGAAGAGATTCCCCTGCAGCCCGTGGTGAAGACCATGATGAGGCAGCTGTCCCCCTGCAGTCCCCTGTGGTTCATGCCAGAGCAGGTGGATGCCGAAAAGCAGTCTGTGACCCTGTGGGAAACCCACACTCGAATAGGCTCCTGGCAGGACCTGTGGACCCCATGGAGAGAAGAGCCCACACTGGAGCAGGTTTGCTGGCAGGACTTGTGATCCCACAGGGAACCCATGCTGGAGCAGCCTGAAGGTCTGCACCCCTTGGAAAGGGATCCACACTGGAGCAGTTCATGAAGCACTGCAACCCATGGGAAGGATTCCCATTGGAGAAGCTTGTGGAGGACTGTCTCTGGAAAGGAATCCACACTGGAGCAGGGGATCAGTGAAGTGTCCTTCCCTTGAGGAGGAAGGAGCAGCAGAGACCATGCGTGCTTAATTGGCTGCAACCCCCCTTCCCCATTCCTCTGTGCTGCAGAAAGGGGAGAAGGTAGAGAAAATCAGGAGTGAAGCTGAACCCAGGAAGATGGGAGGGGTGTTTTAATATTTAGCTTTTATTTCTCATTGTCTCACTCTGATATAATTTTTAATAAATTAAATTGCTTTTCACTGAATCGAGTCTCTTTTGCCCATGACAGTGCCTGGTGAGTGATCTCTCCCGTCTTGAGCTTTCATGAGCTTTCATTATATTTTCTCTCCCCTGTCCAGCTGAGGAGGGGAATGATGGAGGAGTTGGTGGCTTGTAAACAATAGGAGTATTAATAGTTGCATTTATTGAAATGAGAAAGAGCCAGAGAAGAGTGGGCAATTAATAAGGTAAAATGAGCATGAGGCAATTAAGGAGATGAGAGAAAGTGGAACCAAGAGCAAGAAAAGGAGTAGGATGGCAAAACCAAAGAAGAGAGCTCTGTGCCTGTGGTACCAGCAAAGACTGGGAGTGAGATAAGTGGAAGTGGATTTGAGATGTGGGGATTGCAAAGTCCAAACACAGGAAGAAAGCAGTGAGATGTTGTGCAAACAGAGAAGGAAGCAGGAAGGAAGATGCAGCAAAGAGGGAAGATGTTGCAGCTGAAAATTAATGCAAAGTGTATGCAAATGGCAAATGTTCAGCTGAGCTGGAAAAATTAGGCTGCTTGGTGTACCAGATATCATCAGATTTCATGCAGTTAAGATTGCTGAAAACCTGGTGGACAAGCTCTATTAGAAATGATGTTCTTACTCAGCTAAGTTAATGACTGCCAAGTCCAATTGTTAAGGCTGGGTTGGGAACCAGTGCAGTCACAGCTGCAGCAGCACAGCAGCTCTGGAGCTCCCCAGACTCAGGCACCAATTCTGCTGCTGTACAGCTGAGGGTGTCTGGACACCGGGTCCTGATGCACCCACGGGGATACCTGGCCCTGGCAATACCCCTTCCCAGAGAATTGCGAAGCCTGGAACACAGTGCTGGGTGCAAGGAAGGGCTCCGGCACTGTTGCCTTCCCCGCTGAGTCAGACTGTCTGCTTTGGGAAAGCTGGGAGAAGACCCCAAAAGCAGTTTTTGAATTACCGGGAGCTGGAGGTGGGGTTTGGGCTCCCCGGTGATGTCCTGGGCAGCACAACTTTTCTTCCAGGTCGATAAGTCAATATCTGTTTATGGGTGAGATGCAGGAGCACTCTGCTGCTTTGTGCTGCCCCAGCACTGGGGTGTGCCTGTTGCTTTAGTGTATCCAGTTGTCATCCACTTTTACCTTTGTGTTGCATTCTAGTATCTGTGATTCTGCCTCACAAAGTTAAAATGGAAGGTGCTGCATGCTTGATAATATTTTTTTCAAATCATTATGAAGAGCGTGCAGTGGCATCCTCTACAAACACTTCTTGGTCCTTGTGGTGTGGCATTTTCAGTAAGCTATACCAAAATAAGCAAATACTGAGATGAAGAAAGCCCTGTGTTAAAATGAAGGTTGTAGTGTTGGCATGTATCAGGGGTGGAAAGGTGAAATAAAGAAGATGATCCTGCAGTGGTGTAATGATTATTTTCAAGCACAGGATTGTTTATACAGACAGGATGCTTAGCAATGTGGTTACACTTATCCAAATTACAAGGGTACAAGTTTAAAAACAAGGAATTAAATACTGCCTTTCAGTAATTACACAGAAGGAATCTATTTTGAGAGTGTATGTGGTGTTTTTAAAGCCAATTATTAAAAAGACTCAGACACAAAGGACAGGTGTTTGGGCTTTTTGAGAGGTTTCACTGTGAATTGTTTCAGCTGATATAATTGTTTCGGCTGAGATTTTTGTAAGGTTTAAGAGTCTAATCATAATTTAATTTTCTGGATTCAGAATGCCTGGTTATGATATACTAGCAATTAGTTCTATACATCTCTTACTCTTAAGTAATCTTATCGTACTTTAATTCTACTATCTATTTCATTGGGAATAAATATTTATTGTTTTTTCCTTTTAAATTGTATTAAATCACTTGTAGGGCTTTAACAATATTACACATTAAAAGAATTAATTAGAGCTTTTCAATATCAAAATCAAAGTAATTAGAAACTTAATGGACCGAACATAATACAATGGGATCTCTTCTATTCTCCACTAGAGCAGCAATAATTTAATATGAAGAGACACACTCCAGAATTTCCCAGAGAAAGAAAAAATTAAGTGGTGGTCGAGTTGAAAATGCAGTTACAGAAGTGTCATGAAGTCAGAAAAATAAGGAGGGAGACAAGTGTCTGCATTTCAGTTTCAACAGAAAATGAGGGACCTTAGGAGACCTTGAAAACTGCATTCCTGAGCAGCATATTGAGTATTACCACATCTCCATCTTTCCTGTAGAAAATGTTACAGCTTGGTTGTCAGAGCCATTCCCAGCTCCATTTTATGCATTGCAGCATTACATATTACTAAGTTTGGGAATTGGGGTTTTTTTATGTTTTGTTGTTGTTGTTGGGTTTCTTTCCATTGTAATCTGAAGCCTAGACATGTTCCTCTTGCAGTCTGAAAACGTGGCTTTTCTTCCCTTAAATCAGACTGGAACAGGAAAGAGTTTTCTTGTTCTGGTCCTCTGTCATCCTGCTGCTGTGTGTAGCAATTGGGGAAGTTCTGTGGCTAGTGGGTTTGGTGTGAGCTGTGACACTGGGAAGACCTGTCCTTGCTCGAACACTTAGTTTGCATACATGTGTTCCTAAACGAGCAGCAGAGAGAAGACAAACACTGCAAAGTCTGCCTTCAGGCAGGTGGGAACCTCTGAGTAATATTATTAGCTTGGCTAATGCCATTCAGGCTTTTCATTTCATAATTTATGGACATAATTTTGTTTATTAAAATCTACACGAAGCAGTCAAAAGTGAGGCAATGAGGGATTTCAAATATTTTACATTGCCCACATAAGCCTTCCTTCCCCCCCACTAAAGTCAATTAATTTCTTCACGATACAATAACCTTCATGTTAACCCAAAATTAATATGGTTCTGTCAATAGCAAGGCAGAGAAGGAATGCCTTCAATTCAAGGGAGATTATTTCTTCTAGAAACAAACTGGTTATTATGTTAGGAGTTAGCTCATCTGACTTTGGTTGTATGAGAGGTGAGTATTGACTTTGTGTGCCCATAGACTGTTTTTCTTTAACTGTGCTGACTGATCTCTAAGTCAGATTTCCCTTGCTTACAGCCCTGCAGTGCCCTATACCTTACCCTCTCCCACCTACAGCACCACTGCCAATAAATTAAAGTCTTCTTGGCTCCCTTTTCTCCTTTTTTTGGAGGAAAGAGTACGCACTTCAGCAGACCTTGTATGTCCTTTGTGTGAGGGGTACCTGGTTCTCCCTCTAACATTAGGGAGAACCTAGACAAGTGGCGAGGAAAGGTTGCTTCACTTTTAGGTAGCTACCTGTGTCTGGCAGGAATCACTCTGTTCTCCAGGAGTTAGGAAGTGGCTCTGGTTACAAACCTTGTTTAGTGCACAGCCAATTAAATCCCCATAAAGCAAGCTTTTCCTATATGTTGTGCTTGTTAGACTGCTCTAAAACCTTCCAATTGTCCACGCTGATAATGAAATAAAAGGCAAAATAACTCCTCAGACACAGGAGTCTATACTGCAGTTCTTTATAAGGAAGTCCATGGCCTGCATTTGCTTATCCCTCCTTTTATGTTTAGTTTCAGGTTTGTGCAGGTAAAGGTAGATGGTTGCTTCAATGTATTTAAAATAACCAACATATCAAAGCAAACCAAGTGTAAGCAGAGCTGATGTGGACATGCCTTACACCAGTCAATTCAGACCAGGAAGTTTGTTTCTTCTCAGTTCTTTTGTTAGCTGACCACACAAGAAATTCCCAAGTTCACCAGCAGTATTTCCCTTGCCTAGGCTTTTTGATAACTGACATTCCTCCTCGTGCAGCATGAAGGGCACACAATGAGAGTACACACCAGCCATCAGAGAAGGACCTTCATGTTCTAGAGCACCTGGGCTGCATTGCATGTCTTGAGAAGCATGGAGTTTATGCCTGTCTTGGTTTGAAAAGACAGGTGTCTGCTAAGGAAGGCAGGAGCCTCCCCTGAAATGGAAAATGTGAACCTCCTCCCTCCGAATTATTATAATTTTGAAATTAAGGGGCTCTCAGGAAAAGATGTGGAATACGAATAACTGTTCTTTCCTAGGGAAATTAAGAATACAAATGCAATAGTACAAAAAAGAAAACAAACAACAGAGTCAGAATACGACCTGACACCTTGTGGGTCAGTGTGTTGCTAGCAGTCCTATTATATGGTGGCTGCAGTCCTCCTGCAGTGACAGGTGTGGTTCTGTTGGAACAGTGATCCTGTAGAAGGGATTTCTTATGAAGGTCTGGTGGTGGTGTAGATGGGCCTGGTCTTCCTCTGGGTAACCAGTGGAAAAGGCAGCTGCTCCTCTGGGAATCCAGTGGGAAAAGGCTCCCTGGGGTGTTCCAAAACTCAGATTATATCCAGGTAGGAATGTTTGGTTCCTCCCCCCGGGCAGAGCCTCTCACAATGGGATGATGTAATTTTATCAGTCACACAGTGAGTCTCAATGGCCCATTAACAGAAGATGTCTCCCTGGAGGGAGGATTGGTTTTGGAAGAGATAAAGAGAACTGCCCAATTAGCAGAAGATAACTGCCCCACCTCTAACAGGTAGGAATAGAATACACACCTCCATTTCCAGCCTAAAGCATATGCCCGATGGCATAAACAAACAACACTTCTTTACACAGCAAAAGGGTAGAATTTCCTGCATAGCACATGTGTAGTCTGGCTAAATTAATTGTACTATTAGAGCACAATGGTTTTTATGCCTATGGTTTTATAGATAAATCCCAATGATCAGTAATCCAAAATCAAGCTTCTCCCACAAAATAAAAAAAGATCATTTATTCATTGCTTTTCTGGCCTTTCTTCCAGCTTTGACAAATCCCCATTACCCTTCATATTGAAATAAAGGAATAATGCACTTGCACATTTGAAAAATAACAAATTAATCCTAAAGAATAACGTCTTAAAATCTAACTTGGAAATACAGTTTCCCTGTGATTTCTGGTGCAGGGGGATTTTGAGCTCAGTTGATGCAGTGCAATAGCAACAGTGCACTGAACTGAAGAAATGGGTTGCTATGCTGAGGTGCTGCAAACTAGCCTGCACATGCTTTCTGAGGTCTAAAATAAAAACACTCCAGTTCCACTCACACCAAAACCACTCTGCTGACTACAGTTCATTATCACTGTGCAAATACTGCATGTGTAAGGTGCTTTATCTCATGTTCAAATTTGGAATGCCCTAATTCAACACAAGCTGAGCTGGGGACCATGATGATATTATTGGTATTAGACATTTTCTTTGGTGATTTACCTTTCCATGTGTGACCTCAGGTCAAAGTATCAATAGGTGTTAACTAGAAAAGTTGGAGGCAATCAAATCCAAACTTAGGTAGCAAAACCCCAAACGATGGAAAATGCAACCTGAAAAAAAATCAGACTGGCTTTTCTTCATAAGAAATGTGGTTGTATATGTTGAAATGACCATCAAGGACAGATTTTGCAAAGCACACCGTACCCAGCCGTTCCTTTATAAGCAGAGAAAGCAAATTATAGAAATGGCCTTGTGATGAGAGCTCAGGATATCTGTGTTTCCTCAAACCATCTGCAACAGACTGGCTCTTGAAAATGTTTGAGAGGAAGAGTCATTTCCCAGTGCAGGTAAGATTTAATGTCAATGTGCCCAGCTGTGCAAGAAGCACTGCTGAGTGTGGGTGGCTAATACATTTGCCAGCACAGCAACTTCAATGTGTAATTTATTGTTGTGTAGGCTGTCTGGATAGCTCAGCCCCGCAGCCTTTTGTTTGGCCAGATGCTGATCACCTCCTGAGAAGTGCTAAGACACGTTATTTGTCAGTGTGTGCTTGGTGCCTTGCAGAAAGTGATCAGAGCCTTGTTGGGTTTGTGACCCCCCAGTACTGAAAAATTGAGGTGATCCATCCTCTGCAAACAGAGACAGCTAACATAAAGCCAGTGCCCTTGAAAGAGCCACTGTGACCTCTGGTTTGAGCAATTTAGAGGAGACATCACTCAGTCTGCTGAATCTGCTCATTAACTGCTGGAACAAAGAATTACTGTGAATAAATAGTCCTTTTAGCTTCCCCTTCTCCACCACTTGAAAGCTAAAAAATATTTTTCTGGAAGTGGCATAGTGGAAATTAACTGAGTGGCAGCAGCCTGAGGTTCTCCCCAGCAGCCTCAGGCAGGAGGCAATGCCCAGCCAGGCTTCAAGGGAGCCTGTGGAGGGTAGTCCCCATGATTTCCCCTCCTGCCTAACAGCCCCTGCCTGCAATGCCTGGGATGGTTTGTGTTGGACTCCTGTTCCTGGCATGGCTGGGACAGCTCCCAGAATTGGTTCTACCTGACCTGTATGAAACTTGGCTTCTTTGCTTGGAGTCCCAAGGGGCTTTCTGGGCAGAGCTCTTTTTCCTTCCAGAGAGACCCAGCTCCTGTGTAACACCAAGTCTGTTTAAATACATCACCCTAGGCAAGGATCAGCTGGATTTTTTTCCCCACCTCCAGTAGAAACTACACCAGCATCTTGTACCGTGTTAATTACACAAGACACTGCAGCTTGCAGGAAATAAATGGATGGTGATGCTCTACAATGAGCATTTAAGATGAGTATGTTTGCCGGCTTGTGTTGCTTGATGATTGTAGGAAAACACTTCATTTTAATGAAGGAGGTACTTTTACTGTTTTCTCCCTTCTGCTAGCAAACATTCCTGCTGCAGGTGTATGGAGTCCAATATCAGCCCATGGGAAAAACATGGAGTTCTCTAAAAAATGCTGACAAAGAAACAATATATTTTCTTGATGCTGAGCCTCAAACTGTGGATGGATGTAGAAATTATTTCAACAGGTGAATAAGGACATAGGGCAAGGTGTCTCCTCCCTGCCACCAGTGCCTCCCACAGAGCCACTGGGTCTCCTCCTCCTGGGTGCCAGCACTGCATGCTGCAGCACCATGGCTGGCACACTGGTACCAGGAAGCTGCATGATGTCTAGCTTCTTCCCATGAAGGATTATTTTCATCTAGAATTTCATAGGATTTGGAAAAGATTTGGGCATTTAAAAGCTGCCTGGGGTTTCCGGAGGAAAGAAGCCAGTGCACGTGGTCTGTCAGACGCCTCACCAGCTGTGTGATCCAAAACTGGTTGTGAGCAAGCGGAATTCACTTCATATCATTGATATTACAATGCCTGTCAGTGACAGGACTCTGGCTGGGGATCTCACTGAGAGCAACTTTTGCCTGGTTTTGCTTTGTGACTTGTCCTGTAAGAGCAGAGTTCAGATTTCCTTGCAGTCTCACTGTGGCCCCTGGGTCTGCTGCTGCCGCCAACAGGCTCCCGAGTTTTTTGTTTTTGGTTTTTTTTTCAGAGGTACCTAAACAAAAAAAATCTAAATTCAACAACTTTGGTCTAAGGGCACTGGCTGAGATCAAAGTCCCATCTCATTAGGCTTTATATAAAGACAAGACTACATTTATTCCTGCCACAAAAAATGCTTGCGCCTTGACAAACTGTAAGGGAAGCAGCTACAGTGAGAAATGCCTTGCCAAAATTCATGCAACAGATCAAAAGTTGAGCCAGAAATGTTAACCAGCCATCCCAGTTCCTGGCATCTGAGTAGACCTGCTTCAAACTGGCTAGCAGGTGGATCTGTGATTTATTCATACCAGTGGCTACTGCCTCTTAAGAAATATGCTCAAAAGCTTACACTGCAAAATTAAATATACTTTGGAGGAGCTGCTGGCCCCAGGCTGACCAGCACTGCAGCCAAGGAACAGCTCCAGCAGCAGCTGCTCATGCTGGATGATGAACATGACATTCCCTGAATTTTGTAAAGTTAACAGCAGACAAGAACCTACTGAAGGGCCAAATGGCACCATTGACTTCTAGTCCACATATGCCCTTGATCACATCAGATAACTTTACCCCAGAATAATTGCTATGACTTGGCCCTGGCTTTGGAGAATCAAAATGCACAGATTTTTCAAGCTTTAAGAAGCAGATTCGATATTCTAATCTCTTTTCTGCATAAGAACAAATCACTGGATTTTACCTAGTCATTTCCACATCCAAATCATGACTTCTGGTCGAATGACAAATTATGCTGCTACAGTTTCATGCTAGCTGAGCACCTCTCACTTCAGCTGAAATTAAATCACAGCAGTGAGTATCCTCCTCTCCAGCCCACTCCCTTCTGAATGAATGAGGTTTGTCCCAAAGTATCACAAATTATTTTATCTCCTTGCATATGTTAGAGATTTTAGCTGCTCTTCACTTTTTGATTTATTAATCAAAAGTCTGTGAAGGAGTATTAGATCTAGAATTTGCTTTTGACCATGTTGCCCATAAGGTCTGCCAGAAAAAAAACAGTACTGCTGTAACTGAAGAAACATTACCCTGGATATTGATACACTGGATTCCTGATCATGCTCTTAGTGTTATGTATGTCCTTTCGTGGTTAAACTGCTGGATTTTAAAGAGGGGGTTCCAAGTTCTCTGTACTAGTGCAGCTCTTTTAAGGGTATTTTGCAGTGAGTTGACCCATGTTATTTCACCTCAGCCTAAAACTTTTTTGGACAGTACCAGAATACAGTACTGGTGAGACAGATAGAGGGACAAAGGTGAGGTCTCAGAATGAAAGGGAGAGAAACAAGGAGTTGTGCAGGCTATGTGCAGTGTTAAAACCTCACAGCTGATGGAGGGAAATTGGAGGTGATGCTGATGACAGTAAGTGAGCAGCTTGGCTGACAAAAAAAATAGAGAAAATTCAGAACCCAGGGGTTGCCTGTACTAAGAATGTGATTATTTTTTTTTCTTTCTGTGTTATATATTAATAGGAACTGGGTTTGCCCAGCAAAAGTTTAGCTGTGCTGCAGAGCTAGCACTATATGGGTTGCTGGTTGCTGTAGTACCTAGGCTGCCTTGGCGGACTCCCCTGTGAAAACTGGTGGCCATGACAGTACACTATTATAAGAACAAGCAGTGTTCACCCCCAAAATGATGTGTTTCTATCTACTTCATCAGCTCAGGTAGGGAGACATTATGCTGCTGGAGCAGACACAGCTTGCAAGTGTCTACAGGCAGCAGAGAGCAGAGGGGAGCAGCCTTGCCTGGGGGAGCGCGGCTGTGCCGCTTCATCGTCACAAGGCTGGCACTTTCTCCTGGCCCAGTGTGGAACAAGAAAACAAAGTTTCTCTCAAGAAAGAGACCTGCTGCCCAGAGAGACAAGGATTGCAGTTGCTGATATAGCAACAGAAAAGGGCTTGTGGGAAAATCTGAGGCAGTGCCCCACCAGGAGACCAGGGTGGTAATTTCTGCTGCTACTGCCCTTCCCCATAAAGGACAGGTCTGGGCATCAGGTCATTGCATCTTCATGTGGCCAGTTTGGTTTTTGGGTTTTTTTCCTATATGAGTGTCAACCACAGGAAACAAATTTGATTCATTGCACAACTATTACTATTTTGGAGAGTTATTTTCCTTTGGTCTGTTATAAAACTCTGTATGGGATGAACATCAACAGGGCAAATGTTACACTTGCTAGAGGCAACAGCTGTTATACTTGTGCTCGAAGAGGAAGAAAGAAAATCTTTTTGTGATTACTGCCAGCAACTTCTTCATGCTGTTTGGATAACAGAGTGACAACAGCTGGTACAGACACATGTTCCTCTCCCTCCCCATCTTGCATTACTAGCAACTGTTAGTGCAAGTCTAAATAATAGTAATTTGCTGGCAATAAGTAATTTTATCTGAAAACAGTTAATTTTCTTCATGTGTGAACACATTCTCAAATGAAAAGGTACAAATTACCGATGGTAACTTTATTGAAATAAATGGGGTTTTAGGCTGTTTGGACTGAAACTTGCACAGCATCTGATGTTTATGGCTATAGCAAGAAAATTATTGTGGCATTTTCATCAAATCATTTGAATGAGAAGTTAAAAACTTGAAATGCTCTGTCTGATAAACTAGTAATGTGACAACACTCTGCATTAAGCAATTGCAGAGTTGCAGTTGGTAGGAAGTGAGATTGTCAACATGTCCTCAGACCAAGAGACAAAAATATCACTAAAACACACTTTTCTGTGTTTGAGAAATCCTTCCAGTGAGGAGAAATAATACACCGAAGGGTTTTGAGCCTGATATCAGGAGCAGGTGAGATGCAGTGCCCAGCCCAGCTCAGGCAGTGTTATGGGTGAGCTTCTCCTCCAGCCACCTGCCTTATTCACAAGCAGGCCTGAAGCACCTTTCTTTTCACCATTTCCACGTGAGATCATGAATCATTGCTTCTGTTACCTTTGCCAACTCAAGGAAGTGGGGCAATAAATCCATGTCCCATCTTAGGCGTGTACCTTTCTTTTTCTGGGGAAGGAGTCTGCTTTACTCTTCAAGCTCTTTTGCATGCCTTTCTTAGCCTTTTCTGCCATTTCCCTGGAGGCAGCTGGGCAATGTGTTTTCATACTGAAGGACTTTCTCAGACAGCAGGATGGGGAGAGCATGGCCTCCACCTCACGAGAGTGAGCATGCATCTGCCTCTCTTAAGAGATTCCCTGCAACAGATTTGGCTGGGCAGTGCTAACAAGCTAACAGTGCTAAAACTTCTTGTTCAGCAAGAGCTGAGCAGCTCTCCAAGCTGGATGAAGCCTCCCTAGGAGGTCCTTCCAAGTCACACAGAGATCCTTTGAGGAGGTGTCATGGCTGGGCTCTGTGGTGCATTAATCAACACCAGGACTATGATGAGTCCCCAGTGTGATAGAGTTGTAAATCAAGATAAATGCTGTTGTCAGATACATCAGGCCATGCATTTGCAGTAGGCTTTATTGCTATCATGTAAAGGCAGAGACTGAGGCCTCGCCTGCCATCCTGGGACTGAGCCTGGTCACTTGTGTTGGGAGAAGATTGAGTCAGATGGAAGCAGGTGAACATATGGGACAATTTTTGGCAGAGAACGCGCTAAAAGATGCCAAGAAGAAGTCACTGCATCTTTTGTCAGGGTTATTAATAAGGAGAGCACACTGGGAGCCTCTCCAGCCCCACCACTGCCCTGTGATGTAAGGCTGCAGCTGGACTGCAAGCCAGCTCCACCTCTGAGTCATTGCCTTGCCTCCAGCACGGCTGTGAGTCATCCCTCCTTGGCTGTTCCTCCTCTCACAGTTAAAGCACAATAGAAAACCCCAAACAAAAGTGTGTTAGGTGAAGGAGGCATGGTGTTCTTGTCAGAAACCATCACGCACTCCCTGACCTCCTGGGGGATGCCCAGGCAGACTCACTGCTGTGGTTAAATCTTTTCCTCTCTGTAACACTCTAATTGCCGAGGACATCTGGCATAATCAAGCCCATTCCTTTAATTTACTCGAATTCCAGTTCACTCAGTTCCCAGTCACTGCTTCAGCCAGCAGGGATGAGGCTGGCAAGAGCTGATCATGTCCTCTGAGCAGCAAAAGCAACACAGTCTCAGTAGACCTCAAATGACATGTGTTCACAGCAAGAAAAACTGAGGAGATGGTGCTATGACACCAGCTGCCCTGCAAAGTGAGGGCTCAACCAGAAATTGTGGGTCGGTTTCACTGAATAGTGGTTTCAAATTAATGGAAACAATTATTTGGATATAATCAGGTTATGTCTAGTTTACCAGAACATCTAGACACCATCCAGACAACATTGCACAAATGGGTACATTTGAGCCAGCATTAGAATCCACCTTTCTAATAAAGGAAACCCAATTAGTAAATTTATTAGTAGCCTTTCTAGCCAGGACCCATTAATCTAGTCTGGATAAGTCAGAGATAGACTGGGTCTAAACAGAGCCCTGGTCAACAGAGAGTCCCAGGGGACTCACAGCCCAGCCCCAACCACCAGCATGACCCCACTTTGGAGAAAATTATACCATGCTCAGAGCAAAGATGGCACCCTGGACATGCAGACCAGTCCACTGATACTTATCAGAGCTGATGTTAGAGATGCTCCTTCATCCTTAACCTGTAGTGCTAAGACTGGGAATGACTTGTCTGGGCAGAGAGCATTGGCTCCACTGATGCCTTTACACCATCCTGAGCTTCATCCCCAAAGTTTTCAGTGACCTTCCCAGCCAACAGCTTTCCCATTTCTTACTGTTATGGAACCTTCTATGGAGCTCCTCATCTGACCTGGGCTGACCTCCTAAGCAAACCAGTCCTGCCATGGACTCTCTGCTCTAGCCCCAGACATGACCCTTTTGCCCCTCCCAGGGAGTACATGGAATTACATTTGTGTTCACATCCTCCATGACCTGCTGAAGAGAGGAAATTCAGCACTCTTCTAGTCTCTTCCAACTTCATTTGCTTTTAGAGCAGAAAACCCAATTTTATTTCCTCTGCTGGCTTCTCTTTGCTAGCTGAGAGTTTAGGCTTCCTGCTGGGTAGGCCCATAGTGAAAGGATGCAGGATACAGGCTTGCATCTCCCAGGGGGACAAAATCCCAACTGCAGCATCAGATAGAGCCCAGAGCTTCAAATGCTTAGATCGATTTTAAAAAGAGAAGAGGAAAAGCCTAGCAGGTGGAGGAGAGGAAAAGTTAGAGATGGAAGGCCATAAACCTCACAGAGCCAAGACATGGCCTGGGGACTGCCAGTTCAAGTGGAATCTGAAGGGTGACACTGAACTTGCTGACACAGACCCAAACAGAATGCCACACAATTCAGAGGACTTCAGAAACCTTAGAGGGGACTGAAGGAGAGGAAACTCTTCAAGGAGGTTCTTCATGGCACATGAAAAAAAAAAAAAAAAAACAAAAAAAAAAAAAAAAAAAAACCAAAGCAGACAATAAGTTAATGAAATGGTGCAAGGTTTTGCTATTGTGGGACACTGAGGGAGAGCTGTTTGGGTTGGCCTCTATCCTGCCAGAAGGACAGATGCTCTCAGCTGGGCTGCAGGAATGGCAGTGTCTACTCGAGCTGGTAGCTAAACCAGACTGGAAAAGAAGGGGAAGGCAGAGGTGTACAAATTCAGTCTCTCCTACTCCTCCTTGCAGGAAATGTTTAAGAGGCCAAGACTTAAGGAGAGAAGAAATTCTGAAATGCCTGTGAAAAAGCATCTTAGCAGAAATGAGGGAAAACAGCAATATTGTTTTATGAAAAAAATCTTGCCTGAATTGCCAGGGTTAAGACATGCTGGGTAGAAACAGAGCTGAAAATCACTGGCTACAGGCCATTAGTACATCTGAGCAGAGAAAACACATGTGAAACCAGATCCTTGCTGAAGTCAGAGAGATTTTCACTGTTTGACATGCTCAAAAGTGCTGGTTGCCAAGCCCGAGTTCAGCCCAGTGTTATCAGCACAGCTCTAGGGTGTCCAGCTCAGCTTTGTGAGTCCCCGTTTTTCTGTTTATGACTTAATCTGCAGATATGCTTGAAACCCTTTGGGCTCAGGCTCTGGCTTGCTGGCTGTGAAGCCAAAGTTGTATCACATACAAGGAGACTGCCTGGCATAGCTCAGTTACCATCCCCAGAAATATTTCTCAGTGTACAAGCCTGCCAGGATGTGCAAGGGTGACGTTCACCCCACTGTGCAGAAGGCAGGATGACTACATTCAGTGCTGAAATACACGTTTTCTTATTTACTACCAGTTATAAATTACCAGCAGAGGGAAGAGATTATTTAGATCAGGGGACTCCATTGATGTAAATGTATTTTAATTCCAGCTTTTTATCCCAAGAGTGATATTTGCTGGTATTTTAAAATTGCCTGTAGGCCTGCCAGAGCCAGCTTTCCCCATTTCTAGAACATCCAGTGTGAACATAATTTTCTTGGTTTCCTCTACTTGAATGCCTTCCAAGTTTCTAATTGGTGAAAGGACAGGGTTTCTGTTCCTGCAGAGATCTGAAACACAGATTTTCTGGTCAAATGGCAGAGATCCTATTTTGGCAGAGAGTGATTTCCAAATCATCTGTGAGCTGCTCTCTTGCCAGGGAGATGAAGGAGTTGAGGAGTTTCCATGACAGAAAACAGATTCACTCAGGGCTGCACATATGTACCTGACTGTGCTGGGTGGGGAGGGCTTTGCTCTGGTGTGACATCCCCAGGTGTGGCAGCCCCCTGTTAGGGAGGACTGAGGATGAGAAAAATGAAGATGGGGTTGCAGAGGAGGACTCTCCCAAGGTTTTCAGAAAGCTGAGTTCCCCTTCACAGGTGTGATACCCAGTGCCCTGTGGACACAGGGAGGCCCTGGCCAGCTCCCAAGGTCTGGTGGGCACAGAATGGGGCACAGGGGGCTCATGGAGCTGTTTCCCCTCTCACCACTCAGGCAGAACAAACTCACTCCACACAGATTACAGTTCAGGCTCAGGCAAGACTGCTGTGAACTCATTGAAATGAACCCTTCAGCAGCCGTCCCCTCCTTTACCACATAGCATAAAAATGCAGCGTATCCACAGTGAAGGGCCTTTCCTCGTGGCAGCAGCACTGCGGGGCAGGGGGATATTCAGCCTGAACAGACACGGTGTATTTGGTGTGGTAGGGAAGCATGGCCAAGACAATATTATGTGTAATCTTACATAGCAAAGGCAGGCAAGTAAACTGGAATGCAACCTGTCAGGTGCCTGTGATGCTGGAGCTGATATGAGAGGTGTCCAAACAGGATAACTCAAGTTCTGGGAATAACACTGCTAGTCACAGCACCCAGACACAGCTGTTTCCCACCTGATCACATGCAATGCACATGCTATTAAATGAATGGATGTGGGCTTACTGGGATGTACTTTTAGCACCCTTATCTCCTATTTGGGATTGTAGCCTTCCAGCCTGGGTGTTGGAAATTACTGCCTGGAGTAATTCTCTCTGGAGAGAGAATATCTCTCTGGAGTAATATCTCTCTGGAGGAGATAATGTCTCCACTGACTCTGCTGGAGGGGGGAGACCTTGACACCTACCTGAAAGGTATGCTGGTGGGATTATTCCAAATACTGAATCAGTTAAGATCAGTCTCCTCTCTTAATATGCAAAGGAACTAGCTTTGCATATGAAGTTAGACCAGGAACAACCTGGTCCAGCAGAAGGTGTCCCTGCCCGTGGCCAGGGGGTTGGAACTCTATGATTTTTAAGGTCTCTTCCAACCCAAACCATTCTGTAATTCTGTGATTCTGTGATAATGAACTTCCAAAAACTGTGTCTTTTTCTTTTACCTTTCAGACTCAGCGCACTGAAGGTGGGTTTGTTGGAAAGGCAGTGGTAACTTGTGATAACATAGAACAGAACCAGATCCACCTATGTTCATTTACATTTCCAGGTGTTGCTATTAGACACTTCTTGATGTCTGCCCCCCAACTTTGCTCCCGCAGAGATCAAACTTGCTGCCTCTTTTTGAGGTGAATAATGGCATGTTCCCAAGCAGTCAGTGGCTGTCAGTGCTTTACTCACAGAGCATGTGAGGTGCTACTCGTGAGGAGCTGGCAGGCCCTGGCTCTGGATTGGTGTCGGATGTTTGTGTTTCCTGGATCGCGTTACTCACACAGGGACAGCGGTGTCTGAGTCTGACAGGAGACATCTCTAGTAATGCCTACTCTGAGAAACAGACTGCTTCAGGAGAACCCAGAGGTGGCTGAGGAGAGGACATCCAGAGCTATGCTTGGATTTAAATGAGACCCTGTGGTGATTTGCATTTAAAAGGATTTTGTTAATTGGACAAGTAAATCAAATACATGCAGACAAACCCTCTGTTACCAGCAAATGGTCATAAGGTTCAATGGGTTCATAAGGGGAAAGGGGAAAGGGGAAAGGGAGAGGGAAAGGGAAAGGGAAAGGGAAAGGGAAAGGGAAAGGGAAAGGGAAAGGCCCCAGAAGTGGTGAGTCACTGGGTGGAATTCATCAGTCAAGCAGTGACACAGTCAACAGCACAAAGCTGATATTCTTAAGCCTAAGCCATTAGAGCATTCTGCCTACCTAGGGAGAGTTCCTCAGTAGTTGTGATACCAGGATACACCGTGGTTTGATATTTCTGCAGACATATTCAGAGCTTCTGTCCAAGCATAAGAGGCTCTGTTCCAGGAGAGCAATGGGAGCAGGAGTGCAGCTCTCAGATGAGTGCTTGTCTGAAAGACAGTCACTCAGAGGCCAAAATTGGGGGGGCTTTGCCTTTTGTGTAACTACATTACATAAAATATGTACTTCAAAACAACAACTGAGTGCCCTACATTGCCTGGAAGCAAATTCTATTGTCTTGAGTGACCTCTTAACTGAAGCATGGACTAAAGCCAGGCGAAGGCTGAAGTGTGTGTGGCACACTGAGATGGGAATGAGGGCTGGCAAGTGCCATTGTTCTCCACTTTGCCTCCCGGTGAACAGCATTTAATTCTGAGTTTGGTTGTCAGAAGAGATTAGATATCTAAATTCTGGAGGTCATGAGTGTCTGTCTGATCTCTTAGGTGCAGAAAACATGTTGTGCAGCAGAAACTGTCAGATGCATGATTAAATAATTTGTGTATTACCACAGCAGTATTGTGCATGTTTGCAGGAAGTCAACTTTTGAAGAAAACCACTTGAAAAGTACAAAAATAATTAAATTAACAAGAGTCTTGGGAATAAAGGATTCATTTTCCCAGCAGACTGACAGCAGGGATGAAGGCTGGGTTATCAGCTCTATGTAAGAGAGGTCTTTCTGTCAGAGCAGCAGCACTAAGAGCTGTTCTGAGAGAGGCTCTTTCCTGGTGAACAGCACCCAAACATAAATATTCCTCGAAGATTAGTGAAGGCTATGATGTGAATGATGGAAGGAAACCAAAGAGTAAAACAGTATTGCAAAAGGGGGAGAAAAGGAACGAGCTATTATTTAAAATGCTTACCAGCAGAGGACACATCTGCTGGGTTTTGGCAGAACAAAAGGACATTGCAAAGAAAGTCAGGGAAGTGCTGCTTTGCAAAATATTCTGCAGTCAGCTCTGAAATCATATGTGTACATAACTTCCAGAGGCTTGAGCAGAAGGATATGAAAATGTCTGCTGCATTTTTTCTCCCACAGACAAGGGGATATATTTTTCCTTATAAAAGTAAAGAATGATGAAAAAAAAATTCTGAGGAGTTATGCTGCCCTGGAGCACTCCCACAGAGGATCTCCATATGGGGAGAGCCTGTGCCACCTCTCCATGACAATTAATTGCAATCATTGCTTGTAGGGTGTTTAAAGCATGTGTGTCTTGCTCCTGCTGTCCAAAAATGCCATGGGATGGGGAAGAAGGAAAATGTGCTCCTTTCCTGCCTGCAACCAACATTTTTCTGTGCCACATGTCCAAGGCCCATGACAGAGAGGATGGAGATACTTCCGCAAGATGTCCAGCACCTGGAGGCACCCTGTGCTCAGCGAGAGCACAGTGCCAGGCTGTGGGACCCTCCAGCCTCCAGGCAGGTATCTCCTACCTGGATCCATCTCCTCCTGGACCAGCGCCAGTTCTCCCACTCTGACCCCAGCTCCATGCACTGGCATCTGGGACTGACAGTGACAATAACAGACTACCTGGTGCACATATTAAGCAAAACAAAATAAATGCAGGAAATAGTCCTGTTTGGATGTGAGGGACAGAGAAGTCTGCACAAGTCCTGTTCTGGTCAAAAGGGTGAGGCAGAGCATGGTCCCTGCTCTCCCCTGGCTCAGAAACAGATGAGAAGACAGCAGCTAGGAACACTGGAACTCATGGACTGTTTGCTCTCTCATCACTTGTGAGGCTTTGGAGGGGAAAATTGCAAGGAGGGGTCATCAGGGAGGATATGCTGAGGGAAGGAGCTCTGGGGAGCATGACTGCTGCTCGTACTCAGCACCCACTCCCTGGGGAAGAGGTCACACTCTCCACCCTGGTGTCCTCACTGCCTCCAGCCTTGCTTTAAATAAGGCAATCAAAGGAAAACACGTTTGTCGTGCTAATGTAGAAACTCTCATCCCATGCAGCAACAATTTTGCTTGCATCTTATTTTCTCCCTCCCTTACCTTTGCCTACACATGGCTCTCCTGTGGGCTGTAGAGGGACTGAGCAGTGGGAGCAGCCTCAGCTGCCTGCTCTGCTCTGGTAGTGAAGATGATTTATAATATGAGCAAAGAAGGGAGGGTTTGTCCAGAAGGAGGAAGCTGGTGTGAGCAGAACTTGGTAAGCAATGTCACGGAGATTTGTTTCCCCAAACAGTAAATTATAGGCTAACACAGCTCTGTGTTTCACATGAATTTTATTGTGTTTTGCAGGAAATTGCATACAATCAATCAGGTCACTCCAACAGCAGGTAGTATGTTTCATGTGTGCAGTCTGGTCTTTTTCTTTTCAGCTACTCAGCATAATTCTTAGCAGGATTTTATGCTCTAAAGTGTAACTAAAACGATCAGCATCCAAGGGGACATCTCTTCTTATTGGAGTAAATGACATTTTTTGGAAAATTCCTAACTATCCTGAAATTAGGAAGAGGCATTCTGTCTGTTTGTAAAAATTCAATAATATCTCTGCATCATTTCCCAATAAGAATATCTGAAAATATTCTCCATAGACAAAATGTACTGCCAGTGTCGGAGAACATTTTCTTCAACACAGAGCTTTTTATTTGCTGTAATTTTTGTCATACATCACCATTTCAAATCTTTTTATGAACAACAACTGAGTTGAAAAAATTTTATTCTGAAGAAAAGATCTGGATTTGCAAGAGAAAAGAAATGCTAATGGAGCTGCAATTGCTATAACAAAGTACATTTAAAAAACAAACCCTGATGGCTGAAGATTAATCATCTGACAGTGAGGAAAGTAATGCTTAAGGAAGGAACACAGACATTGTGCCTGTGAGTGCCAGCTTCCATCTCCGTGTACCTCGCCTCACCTCTGTGCCATGGCACACTGCTCCCAGCCTTGTGCCAGCACAAGTTCCCTCCTGTTACATTGTGTTTCTGGGAGTTAAGATGGCTTTTAGATGAAAAACAATGGGCTGAGGAATTTTTAGGGGCAAATGAGACCCCCCCTCTCTGGTTTAAAGTGAGGAAACACACAGGGCACTGCCAGCAGAGCGAGGGCACGAGTGCTGCAGCGTGGAGGCAGGAAGGAGCAGTTGCAGAAGTGCTATAAATTGGAGTGGCTGCTGAAGACTTCCCCCAAAGTAATGGGCTTATTTTTTACTTTTCTGCAACAATATTTAGCCTTTTTTTTCCTGATGTCAAAGCACGTACATATTTATTTTCCATAGATAGAACTGCACTGAGAAGCAAATATGTTTTTAGGGAGTCCTTTTGCCCACAGCTATCTGCAATTTCCCCTCTAATTAAAACAGGAACTTCCATTCCAAATTACCTTCTTGTCTGTTACAATCCTGGGGACATCATCTGTACAATTAATTATAATGAGACCTAGCATTAAAACTAGGAATTGGAAAAAAAATCCTATAAAAACAAAACAAAGAGTCCATATTTCAATCATTAAAAAACAAAAGGAATCAAGGCTTTCCTTGATTTTGGATAGTCCGTAAATGTCTTGAGATAGTACCTGAAAGAAAATAAGCAAGACAGTGAACCTGCATACATAGAGGGAAACTGCGCAGTTTCAATACAGATCAGCTGAGGAACCTTAAAACTGCTCCAAGCTGCCTTTCTTTTTTACCTCGGTGTGTAACTCTGCAGAAGAGCAGCTCCAGAACTATTTACACCCAGTTATTTCATTAACTGATAATACTGCTAAAGTTCTAACAGGCCTAAAGTAGAAATTTTTGGGATTCAGAGCATATCTATTCCAAAGGACTGCAGAGGTTGCAAGGGAAACCTTTAGGAAAGGCTCAGGTTTATGAGGCTCAGTAAAGAGAGGCTTTAGCAGGGTGGAAGCAGTGATGCAGCTCAGGTCACATCCTATGACTGTCAGGCTGGGGGCAAGCTGATTGCTTGCCTTGCACAAATAAGCCAATACACATCCTGTACATGGCTTTAGATTTCAGTTTTATCCCAAATCCTGGCTCTAGTCCTCCCTCGCATTTTGCAAACTGCATTCCAAGGGGAAGTAGCAGCATATGGCAAGGAACAGTTTGATACCTGTGATGGTGATAAGCACGTGGACCAATGCAGCAAAGAGTGAAAAAGGCAAAGGCGAAGGCGGGTAGGGACCAGGTTGCAATGGCAAAACCAAACCATTCCACAATTTCTCCAAAGTAGTTGGCTCCAGAAACGTAGGTGAACAGTCCTCCTGCAGCAACAGAAAAATATTTAATTTTTACAGTCATCTCCTGCACATGGAAGGTTCTTTCACATAAAGCCAGCAGCAGAATATGTACCCTTTCTTATACAGCCCATAGCAGCAACCTAAATGCACTTCCCTGAAGCCAGTGGAGCCATGGCAAAGGGGGATCTTGCTTGAAATTCTTGTATAAAAACAAGAATCAAGGGGGATTCTGACTCAGAAGTTTCCAGCACTTTCACAATAATTTCATTTGGAAAATAACTTAAGAAAGACCATTATTAGATTTAAATTATAATAATTACCATTAGTCAGTTCTTTTTATGCCCCAAAAATATTTTGCAACTTCACTACCTATGGGGAATGCAAAATCTGGATCTCAGTTTTTCACAACATTTACAAGAGGCTGGTAAATATTGGAGGTGAAAAACTCTGGGAGAGACATATCACCATCCATAACAAGCCAGCAGAAGGAGTCAATATCAAGCCCAAGAAATTCTTGGATTCCAATCCATGTTGCTCTGCAGAGCTAGACATTTCCTGGAAAGGCAGTTCAATACCTTGGTGTTATTATTTTCCCCTAAAGTTTACACTTTGAATCCACCTTTTGCACCGTAAGAAGTCCACTACTAGTTCTTTCTGGGCATGGAGAAGACTATTTCCTTCTTTGCAGCTGCCTTTTGCAAAGCTAAAATCCTCTTCCTGTGTCCACTTCAATCTTCTGTGTTTTCCAGATACTCTTGCTGCTTTCCTTGGAGTGTTTGCAGCCAGCTCACACCAGTCCCTGCAGCTTGGGGGGGCACCTGAACCAAATACCTGTGCAGGACCAGCTTCTCTGGCATTATTGTCACTCTCCTGTGAATTCAGTCAGAAAACATTATTTTTTCTGCTGCCCTACTTCCTTCAAGGAAGAGGGGATAGGAATATACCTTGAGGAATCTTGTAAGTGACTTCCCCGGGTTTCCTCAGTTGGCGCAGCAGGAGATCACTGTGAATGTTGATTCCCATTCCCAGCAGAAATAAGAGGAGGCCTAAGAAACCAACAAGAAATGGATTAGAAAGGCAGCTCTGTCTAGATATCCCTGCTCAAGCTCATGGGTGAGGTTTGTCTTTGCAGCAGACAGATAGGGGTCATAATGTTAGGTGGGTGGATTCTTTTTCAAGTCAAAAGATGTTACCAAGAAGGCTACTGAACAGGAGAAGGTGACTGGTGACACCAGAGCACTTTCAGCTGAACATCCAGGTGACCATAGTCCCCATTTATTGAATACTCATGGTGGGACACAAAGTACCCCATGGCCACCACAGCTGATGACAGCCAGCCACAGCTGTGCACATTACTGCAGAGTAAGCACTGAGCTGTAGACAAGTACCAAACCCCTCATTTTACTGCTGAGGAAAAGGGAGCACAGAGACACAGAGTTATCCAGCACAGCACTGGAACTGGGAAAGGAACCTACATCTCAGCACCTCTCAGTTCACTGCCAGTGAGGCTGCCTGGACAGAGCTTTGGCTGTGGATGGAAAGCAGGTGCTTGCTGAAGGATGCTGACATTATCTGGCCACAGTCATCCATTGACCAGATTCCATTTAACTGAAAAACTAGAGGCATTTGATGGAGAAAGTCTGCAGGTGACATGCCCTTCACTTTGTGACATGTTGGACACTGAGAAAACCAGATCTGACAATGATGGGAAAGCAAGAAAAGAAATAGTGTGTGCACTACAATGTATAGATAAAAGACTAAATGCTGATAAAACTTCAACATTTCCAGTAGCAACAGAAAGTTGGCAACAGTCTGTAGCAGAAGAATATACTGTTTGTTTTTTCCTTAGTATTTCAAGTACTGCTAGTGCTGATTTTCTTTTTTGGTTTTTTTTTTTTTTTAACATTAAATATGTATTTTATTTATCATGAAAATGAAGTTATATGGTGTTTTCTTTGTTGGATATGTGAGGTCTTACTAAACAATGTCCAGAATTTTTAGTAGGTGGTGCTGTCTGAAAAGACTGGATTTGCATCCATGGTCTGAAACGGTACAGAGTACCTTGGTTAGTTTGTACTTGTCATATCCAAAATGTTTCCTCAGACCTCCATGTTAATCCTCATTTCTATGTTTACTTTTAAAACCACTCTCTGTGCAGTACCAAATCTGTAATGCCATCTAACTACTCCTGTTCAGTTATTCTTTGAGAGATTTTACAGGGTGAAATGTAGCTAGGCTATTAAGTTATGGAATATAAAGGAATCGTATTAACATACAACCAGACTGTGCATGATCTCTAATCTTCCCCCGTGCCTTACATGAGAAAAAAGAGCTTTTTGTCCCTAAAGCCTTATTCATGCTGGGGTTTTGCCCTGCTTTTCTCTCTCACTCAGAATAGCTGCATCGAGTGCAAAGCTCCCTGGCAGGGAAGAGAAAGCCACAGCTTGCGCTCACACACAGCCACTGCTGGGTGCACACTTCTGGCTGAGCAAGGGCACACCCCCATGCACCTGTGCCAGAGACTGCATCTCCATGGCCCATAGCAGCAGGAGGCTCTGGAGTGGTGTCAGTAAAACAAGGCTCGTGATTTGAGGCTAACACATAACATGATATACCTTTAAAGGTGGCTGCCTAGGAGGAAAAAAAAAGTTACTGCACATTTACTTGTTTTATCTGGGCCAGCAAGCAGGTCTTATGCTGATTTCCATCACAACAGATTTGACTCACATATTCACTGAAGATTAGGACATAATTCAAAATGCTTACAAATTGCTTGGAGATTAGATCTTGGGAATCCTGCAGCTGTAATTACCTGATGTAAATCTGATGTCGGTGCACCAATCGTTTGGGTATTCAGCGCAGTAAATCAGGTAGTACCCCTGGAGGAAGCCATTATAGATACAGAATAACATGCCAAAGAAAAGCAATTGCAGTGGGAAAGGTCTGCCTCTAGTGAAGAAAGGGTAAATAAATGTCCTAAGGTAGATAAGAAAAAAAAGTCAGCACATTGCTCATGATAACATTGTATTTGCAATTTCTCTGCTGTAGTGAAAAAAACTTGGACAAAGCACAAAGTAGAAAATAGGTCAATAAAGACAAAAAAATTGAAAATAACAGCAACAATATAAAGATCAGCAATTTATTTCGAACATGAAATCCTACAGACACACATCTTTTTCTGGTCCTTCAGGACTGCACCCAATGTGGGAAGTTAGAAAGCTCATCCAGATTCACTGATGCTTTGAGAATGTCTTTGTACCTTTCTCTACGCTTGTCGGTGAAAATGAGGAATTCATGCCCACAAACTGCATTTTCATTTCAAGACTTGATTTAATGCTCCAGTGGGCCAAGCAAGGATTGGTTGCTGCGGAGGGACATGGGGACATGATGTTCAGACATCACGGATGTTTGTGAAGGGCAGCACCAACTGCAATACTGATTCTCCAAACAAGGATTACTATGCCACAAGCATCGAGCATCGGGAGGAGCTTTGTTATGGAGAAGACATTTCTGATCCCTGAGGGCTTTAACCCATGGTGGCAGATGGGCTTGAAGGCAGTGCTGAGACCCCTCTGTCTCTCTCAGCCCCTGCAGTATACAGCCCAAGAGGAAATCTCCAGTCCCAGCCTCTCCCACTTCACTCAGAAGGAGACCCCCATGCATCTCTAACGCACAACAGCTCTGTCCTGCTCTGCTTGGACACTTCAGTGTAGGGGCAGAGCACTGGTTTTCCCTGCCTGGGGAGCTGCTTTACCTCCAGTCCCTGCCTCCCCTCCATGCTTTCAAGCTTTTGTTTAAAATAAGAAGAGCTACAGCCATAAGTTTAATATGCTAGACACCGAGATTTCCATGCAGCTACAGCACATAGGGCTTTCTTAGACAACATCTGTGCTCACAGTAGCATTAACATCTGTGTGAGCAAATAATTGGTGCTTGTAGAGTTTTAATTTTTATATATGTTTGCTTCAGGTGGGAGTATCCCCCTTGACCCTTCGGGCAATCCATATCATCCCTGGGAGAGTGAAACAAAGAAGTTATATTCATTTTTAGTAAGTATTTTCTTACCTGGCAAATTAAGTTCTGTAAGTGGAAAAATCTACACTCTGAATTTTTTTCTTTTGCCCTCTTGGGCTTTGGATGGTGCTCAACATACCAGTATATAAGCATTGCTGATAAATAATTCACATCCCATGTTGCAAGTGTCAACTTAAGCAAGCTGAGGCATAAAATCTCATAATATTATAAATCTAGATTAACTCATACTGTGTCTGGAAGTGAGTAAGCAGAGTACAAGCAGCAGCATGCTAATGTATTCACTGCTTTCCAAAGCAAGGCAGACTTCTAGCAATTAAGGCAGCTGTGATGCAGAAGTGCTAAATATTTTTAAAGAAAGAAAAACGTAAGAGGTATGGAAAATATTCTTCAGATAGTGGTATCACATTTATCATATTTATTACAGAATGGGAAGGAATGCTCTTTTGAGTAATGTTACCAATAATTACTGGCTTTGCCCTTTGGGAATGTGATGCTGGAGTTATGAGTAAGCAAGGCCAGCTTTAGCATTCTGATCTGCTGTTGAAGTCATATTGACAAATTCGACCTGAACAGTTATGAGAGAAAGTGTGAAAATTGCAAATGCAAGCTTGAAGACAGCAAATTGTATAGAAGAGGGAATTATGCAGACCACACAAAATTATTTAGGAGGTGAATTTATACAGCAGATTCAAGTAGGACTGGCACTGCTTTATCCTTTGCCAAAACCAGTCAGGTTTAAGAGCATCTGAGTTTTTACAGCTGAAGCAAACAGGAGTTTCTCAGGTTCCAGAAAAACTAATTGTTTACATGCTGCTTCCTGTTGCTGCTATTGCTGTAAAGGTTATAGGCCCTTGAAAGGTGACTTATCCTGCAGTAACAGGAGGCCACAAACCTCTCTGCCAGGCAGTGCATACAGGACAGAAAGAACTTGCATGCAAAATAAAAGTACAATGGCAGGGGAGCCAGGAGGCACCAGCTTTGTTTAGTTGTTGAGGCAGTAAAATCCTGGCATCACTGTAATCCTGCCTCATAGCAGTTTGGACAATCCAAGTCAGGATTTCATCCAAGAATCTTTGTTGTGGAACAAATTCTCCAAGGAAATCTCTGTGGGTCTGTTAAACCAGAGGCCAGATTCAATTCTCTGTATGAGATTGTACTACATGGCTAGTTGAGGGTGCACAAACTATTCCTGATGAGATTTGGAAAAGCAACAGAGATAAAGCAGGGACATTAAATAGTTTTAAATATTCCACGGAAGATTCTGAAGCTCTGCTGGAACTATTTTGCAGTGTGAAAACCAAAAAGGACCTGAGGACCACCATTTTAGAATAACAGAACAAATCTGGCCTTTTGGTTTTAGTCCAATGACAAATTTGACCTTTTACTTTTGGTGCGGTATTGATGACTAATTCATTACTCCTTTATTATCTTTACCAGCCAAAGGCACTACATCTGACTAAACCATTGCCAACAGCTTCTTTTTAAATGAATGAATAATGTATTATTCATTTTCTTCCCCATCATTTATTTTCCAAAAGAACAGGTTTTGAAGAGAAAATCATTTGACATTGCATCAGATTTCATCTTAGAGGTATTAGTCCACCTTCTTCAAAACTCTGGATACTCTCACCTAAACCCAGGGAAAGTATAGGTTTGCTCTTCTTTCCACAGAAGGTGGAAATCTTTTCACAAATGCTGTCCTAGATGCAGTATTTCAGACAGTAACAGCTCATTTATCACTCTGGAAGCTCAAGGTGTTTCACACCTGTGACAACTGGGTCAGGGGTGCCAAGAATGGAGGACACATGGCTCCCTCCAGGCCTGTGGACCACCAGCCTTGTGCTGTGTCTGCCCATCTGTGCCTCTGGGCAGAGAGAGCCATGGATGGACCTCCTCCTTCTGGGTCTAACCAGGATGAACAAAGGACTAGGAAGCAGAAAGACTGCAAGGTGAGCAGGGCTGATGTGGTGCCTTTCTCCTTGAAGGCAGGCACTGGCCGTAACCCAGCTTTGTCCTCCTCATGCTGGGGCACGGTCTGAATGCCCTGGCCCATCCCCTGTGACCCTGGCCAGCTTCCTGAAGAGAGCTATGGGCTTCTCCTGACCAGGAATGCTCTGAGTCCTTGCAGGGATTTTCTGGGTGGCAGGGCCTGCCCTGAATGGCTGGTGAGGATGAACCAAAGTGCCAAACAGTGCCTGAGAACCACTTCCCGTGGCCTGGGAAGTGCTCTGGCTCCTTTCTTGTCCCACCCAGATGTACAAAAAGTGTGGAGAGCTGGTGGCTCAGGTCAGGGCAGGCAGCCAAGCCCTCCCATGAGGGTGATGCCCTCAGGGAGCTCCCAGCTCATGTGTACACTGAGCTGACCCTGGAAAACACAGACAGGAGGGTGTTGTGCAGCTGCTGCAGGGCTCATGCAGCAGGTGAGACACCCTGCTCCATCGAGGGCCCATTTTGCAGCCCCCTTTCAAGCTCCCTGAAAACTCCTTGCTGAGGTGCTGTCTGCAGTTCTCACCACTCTACTGGTACCTTCTCAAACAAAGACCTCTCTAAGTAGAGGACAGTTCTCTAGACCCTGCTGCCCCTCCTTCCTCATGGGGTTGTTTTCATTTTCTTATTTGTACAAATACCTGTATCTCAGGTGATAAGAAAAACCTTGTGATTTGTGTTACACTAACCACAGACCAGTCAGACATGAAAGGATTGGCCTGCTATCAAACCATGGAATTACTTTCCCTCTTTTTTGTGCACAGATTGACAAGATTGGTGTCCAAACCTGGGGAGATTACAGACCAGTTCTCTTTGCACTGACCATTAACACCATAGGTTGTCACTGGAATCACCTTACTAGGGAGCTGCTGGCACCCTTAGCATACCTCACCACTTGGACAAAGGCTCAAGTTGTTCACAAACATGATGGACTTCTATTTGGGGTGGTTGTGATGACTTACACAAAGCCTCTAATTATTCTGGAGCGTTATGGATGCCAAATGAGATGTCCAAAGACATCTGCTGCTGATTAGTCTGCACATACTTTCTAAGCCCCATTCTGTAGGTTATTTGTAGGTTAAATGCACTCTGAGGTAATTTTAAACTTTTACTGGTTTTGAGTTTTGTTACACACAACTCAAATATGTCATTGGATATTTATAGGAGAAATCTGTCAAGTCCACACCAGGACACAATCTGGCACCTAACTTTCCTGTGGCCAATTAAAAATTTTCAGTTATCCCAGACTGGGGTAAAACAAATGTGATGGGTAAAAGTTCAGTTCCAAGCAGCAGGCTAATTTGCTATCAGTTTAAATGGAAAGTAAAAGAAAATACTCCAAAATACTTTCAAAAGTGAAATTAAGCATTTTAACCCTTCTTCATCATGATATCTACAGATGCCCCAGCATCACAATGCAGGTAGAAACTCCTCACCTGTCATATTCCTCTCCTCAAACATCCTACCCTGAGATGCTTTACCCTTCCCTTCCCCACTTACTCTGCAACAGACTGAGAACATCATCAGCCAGGAATATTTAGAGGAAAAGTAGGTTGTTAGCAGCTACTTGTACTGTGCAGGGTGGACCATATCCCTTTTGTTAGGGTCTGCACAGTGAGACATACTCTGTCACAAACTCAGGAACAAAATCTGGGTGCACACAGGGGACACACCAGCAATGCCAGCAGGCAGGAACCATGCACTGCCCATCCAGCCTCTGGCAATACCCTCTGCAGGTGCAGGACAGACAGCACACCTCATCTCCTGCAGTACTGCAGCTGTGTCTCATCTCCTGGTGTAAGGAAGCTGTAAATCCAGGAGCTGAGCTCTTTTTCTGGAGCTGATGCCCAGCCAGAGCTGCCTGAGGAGCCCACCACTGCAAGGTGTGGGCTGTGAGTGCCACTGGGTGATCCCAGCTGCAGGGCACATCTCCTGACTGGGACAGGAATGTTCCTCATCCCTGCATCACTGGACAATGTGAAACCATCAGGTAACTGTAATCACTTCCTGGACTGTGGCCCAGTTTGGAAGCTCATCTTAAATCATTGAACAGAGTCAGTGAGGGGAGCAAGAGAATTACCTTTTTATTTTAATCATGCAGATTTATCTATCTAGTGATGACAAAAACAAAGTTGGAAAGAACTCTCTTTTCCAAGACAGCAATATTTTTCCATATGCAATACCTTACTTCCATGTTCCTCCAAAAATCTTTGGACAAAATTGGGTGGCTATAATTTAAGGAATAAGAAAGACAGATATATGATTTAAAATCTTATAATTCAATAGTATAAAACAATTCTAAACCTGCCATATCAGGTTAATTTCTGAGGAGTCTATCTAAAAAAATTGGGTCAATCTACTATCCTTGGGATATTTGTGGTTCATTTCCAAGATAAATTCAACCTGAAGCCTGTTATTGTAGGGACAGTCTTTCTTTGTGGTCTCTTAGCGTCAGGTCCAGGACTGATGAAGACTTCTGGCAGGAGCAGACTCATCTTTCTTGGCCAAGAGGTAGAGGCACACATCTGATCAAGGGATGGGAGAAGGACTGAGCAAACCCTGAGACACATGGCACCATAGTTGGGTTTCAAGGAGTTCCTGAGAAGCAAGGCAGTGGGAAAGAGAAAACCTGGGCAGCACTGATTTAATGCAAAGACATCAGAAATGCAGTAGCATTCAGTGGGAAAATTAGAAGAGACTTGTAAGTGACTGCCATACTGAACCATGAGGGCTGCTGAACTTATACTGAAGACTAATAAGAATAAACTTATTTCAGAAGAGAAATAACACACAATACTAGAAAATAATTTATTTGGGAGAGCTGAATAGCTGTGACCAACAGTTGTCCTGATACTGAAAGGAAATTAGGTTGAATGCAATGAGATTTCTATCAAATATAATATAGAAAAAACTGAAGTAAAGAGCTGGGTAGGACTGGGAGAAGGAGGATAATCAGAAATTACAGACAAAGGCAGATTCTTTAATAATGAGAAGACAAAGATTTGGAATTAATATTAATTCTTATATTTCAGGGGATAGATTATATTCCATTGAAGAGAGGCAGAAGGTAGCAGCTGCTGAGGACAACTGACCACCATTTACTGCATTTTGTTTTGAATGATCTGCCAAGACAGAGTGCTGACTGTGAAGGAACCTCTGCTCTAATCCAGCATGATACCTTCAGGGTTTCATAACGTCTCATGACTCATCTAACATTTTCTACAAACTGAACATCTCAAAGATGATAAACTCCTTAGAATAGATTAGCAGTTGCTTAACACCAGCATTTTTGAGTAAAGCTCCAGAGTGGTACTTGCTGTGCCAGGAAGGCTGACACCATGGATGACAGCACTTGCAGAACAGTCAAAGGAACCAGCAACTGCACTTGACTTGTGGCCACAGAGCTAAAAAGAGATTTCAGGTTGAAACCTTGGCGACAGGTCAGAAAAGCATAGTTTCTTACAGCTGCCTTTGAATCAAGGGGGGTTATAGGAAAAAATATTTTCAAAAGCATGTGTATCTGATGGGAAAGGCTAAAAAATGGTGCTTCTATATCACTGTCAATCATTGAAGGAAAAAAAAAACCACGATGCATTTGACCTTGGATAAATTTAAGGAATCTGAGCTATGTAATACTCAGTTCCAACATTATAAACACCTGAACTAGTCATTGTGACCAGCTAGAACTAGTCAGTAATGCCTCATTGATTGATATAAATTGTTAGTATGCTGTCCATTTAGCAAAGTAAGGAGGATAAATACAGTTTATAGGTAAAGCTTAGTCCTCTTCACATTGCATACAGATATTATTAGATGTGCTATATTTAATGAAATATAAGTGCTTGCAAAATAAATTAGGGAAAAGGAAAGGAATAAGAACTTTAAAAGGGTATTTGGTTTTAATTAGTAGAAAATAATTGTGTAGGCTTGACTCCAAGGCAAAAAGTTTTCCTCTTCTAAATTCACTGCAACAGTGGCCAGGTTTCAAAAGTGTTTTGCAATTTTGTTTATAAATTGCTTCATTACTCCTCTTGATTTTCTCCCATTATTTCTGAAAATGTCACTAGAAAATCTGGTGTCTCCCAGTGACTACCAGCATCCAGACAGAACCAACAAAGGAGAATTCTTCTGGTAAAAAGCCATTTGATCATGAAAAGCATTGTACTGGTTTTGCAGATATAGGATCAAAACACTGTAGTTCAGTTATTATGCATTTTCTAAAGGGACACCAAGAACAGAACTGCTGGGTTTGGTGCACTATCAAGCTGCCTCTGCAAGTCACAATCCATCAGCAAATCACACTCAGTATACATTTACACCAGCATATGTATTTCTTAAATGATTCTAATTTGGTATAAACACCAAATAGGTTTGAAATATTCTTAATTTTAATATTATTTTATTTTCATTTGCTATTACCCAGCCACTTATGTTTTTCATTTTTGTTTGTATTGTGGAAAGAAGATCAGAATGAGAGCTGAACTAAATAAAGGGAAGAATGGATTGACTGCCCTTAAGCAAAGGCAACTGAAGCAAGAGCCAGATGAACCAGATATTAATATCTTTCTCACCATTCCTTCCCAAATTTGGCATATTCATCAGAAAGATGGGGATTTTTTTTAAAATGTGCTTTTGTCTTTCATAGCCAAAGAAGGTGAAGTGGAGCTAATAGAGCAAAGGGAATACATCCCCTGTACAGATCCCTGCTGAAATCAGTACCATCCCCTACAAACTCACAGTTTGTCCTCAGACACCACACAGCCAGGTCAGGGGAGTGCAGAATGTGAGGCCTGATTGACTGCTTGTCTGGGCAGTAATACCTGTAAGAGCCTCTTGGACTCAGAGTCCTGCGTATCTGTAACAGCAGGGGACGGGGCTCATTTCCATACATGACTTAGGTAACCCTATTTTCATGAAGCAGGTTTGTTGAGTGAAGGAATTGACATAAATTGGATATATCATAAGAGAGGGATGGTAGGAGCAGACAATGTCCTGTGTCTTGTCCTCAGTTTTTTTACACTGTCTCACATGTCAACCTTATAAATAACTTGGAGTTTCCTGGTTTAGAAGATGTCAAGTGGCTATAAACTGATTGAAAAATTGTATCAAGGAATAGTTCACAATTGTTTGCTATCAAACTAGAAAGATCTTTTGAGGGAGGTTCTGCAAAAGACTCTTCTGGTACTGCTCAGGTTTTTCATTAATATTATGCCTCTGGGGGAAAAAATATTTGCAATGTTTGTGGCTGACATGGCTTTGAGAGATGCTGAGCACACCAAGAATGAAGACCAGAGTTTAGAATAGTCTTGAAATACTTGTCTGATAATTTTAAAACAGTGGATTTAATTCAATAAAGACAATGGCAAAATACTACACTTAACTAAGACCAAATGTAAAAGATAAGCTGAAAAATGGGCTGGATAGGAGAGGGCATGCTGGTAGATGGCAAGCTGGGCATGAGCAAATAAGCCAGGCTATTTTGAAAAAGGCAAATGTTAAAATTTGTTGTTGGAGATACCTGAGGTAATCTTTCCCCTTTGCATGGAGCTAGTAGGAGCTTAAATCATACTCTGTCCAGATGTCTATAAAAGACAAAGTGGAAGCAGCCCAAAGACAAACAGCTGTGGTCTAGGAAGTGTGATGTGAGGAAAGACTGAAGGACTCAGGGCTCTTTAAAATAACTAAGAGAAAACCAGTCATAACATCTGCATCATAACGATCTGCAACTGTATAAAAAGCTCCTGCAAAGAAGAAAGGAGTCAAGCATTCTCCTCGTCTACTGGGAGCACAGTAAGAAGCAACAGGCCTGAACAGGTGTATAGAAAGTGCAGCTTAGATATCAGGGAAAGACAGTGAGGCATTGGAACATTACTAGATTCCTAGGAAACTTAATAAGCAGCAATTGTCAAGGACAGACTAGACAAATGCCCATCAGGAATGAGAAGAAAATTTGGGGACTGTATGTGGACAGGAACTGCCTGGGAATGGGAACATAATGCTATTTTAGCCAGAGAGAGGCTCTGATGGACTCAGCACCAGGCCAGCTATCACAGTTGAAACCCTAATTAAACTTGGTCCAGATTTGTGCTTTCATGGGGATTAGAGGACAGGATGACTTGTATGGGGATTAAAGTTCAACTTGACTAGATGGATTGTGGTGATGACAAATGTGCAGATCTCACAGTGCTTCATGATTACCTCTACTGCTTGAGAGTATCTAAAGGGCAACAGTACTTAGAGGTTATGAGAATATTTGTTGTTTTATCTAAGCAATAGTGTGTCAAAGCCTTAGCCAGCCAAAGGTATCTCCCGCTTTTCTTCTTCAGAAATAATCACTTGATATTTATGAAAACAGATCACTTTGTTCCTATTGCTAAACTGTGGGAGTCTGCCAAAAGTGTGAAATACATGCCACAGTAACTTAATCAGACACTATGCTGTGCACTTCAAAAAGTTCCCCACTCCACTGGAGCAGAGTTCTTAGAGTTCACAGAGGTTGAGATCGTGAGCAGAACAGAAGGATGTGTCTACATAAAAACTGGCACAAAATCCAAGGATGCACAGATCTGTGCTCTTACGACTGCACTTATCAGATCAAGTGTCATTATTTTCCATAAATTGCCCCTGTGGGCCTGAGAAATGACCAAAGGAAGACAGGCAATTGGTAATCTATCCTTATTCAACATTAAATCTTGGTCAGATTATATTCAGCCAACATACTGAACCTCTATGATCTCATTGCACTCATGGCAGTACATACACATAGAGAGGAAAAAAAATTTGAAGTGGCCAGGTCAGATCCTGAGTTTGTGCTTACATTAAAATAATCAGAGGACTTGGAAGCCTTTTATTTTTTTCCCCCTAAAGAAAAACTCCCATGGGCTGATTCTGAGTCACAATCATCTGTTTCCTGGCAAAATATGTCAAAAGATTTCCTGACACTGAAAGCTGCTGAGTGAATCACTCAGCGTAATGTCAGCATCATCTCTTGATACCTGGATATTGCCCTCTCACATCATGACCTTTTCCTTCCCATTTCTTCTCACTCCTGCCCCACTACTGCCCTAGCTGTTGTTGACAACTCTCCTACTTGTCCCTTCCTGTGCTCTTTCAGCTGACATTTCTGTCTTTTCCCACCTTGTAGCCCTGACTGTAAACCTCACAGTGGTTTTTATTTCTCTGCATTCAAGACAGGTTGTATTTTTCCTAATCCATGTTGCCAGAACTCCAGCTAGGAGACTAGTTCTTCTCTGTTGATAATCCCAGCAGCCAGAAAAGCCTTGCTCTGTCCCTACAGTGCCAGCCTAGAGCGTACTTGGCTGGATTGCAGGCTCACATTCTGTGGTCCTGCTTGTAGCCTCAGCTGAACCAGAGGAACAGACTCTAAAAATGTTAGCTGACGACCTTTATGTGTTTGAACAGATACAAATGCACTTCTCAGACAACTCCGCCAAGTTTAAATTGCTTTCCCTAGGAAGAGTCAGAGGCATGTCTCACTTTAGCAACCTTAATCTGGGCCAAGTTTTAAAATGTGAATGCTTTAATGATCCTTTTTTTTTTTTTTTAATGTTCTAAAGAGAAGCAAACAGGCAAAAAAACCTTCAGTGGTGTAATGCAAGTACTTTTCTTCCTCTCTGCCATTTCTCAACACTTCTTCCTCTCCTGTTCTCAGGAGCAGCAGAAGTTTAATAGAGGTCCATGCACTGTCCTACCCAGGTGTGTGACAGGAGTGACTGGAAGGTTTGCTTAGGACCACGCCGTCTGGAGGTATTTGCACGTGCATCTCTAGCAGGAGACCATGCTAACATGACTATACTTCTTGGGGTAGCCCAGCTAACTTACTCAGAGCTCTCTGTAGCCTTCCTGCCCACCCTGAATGATGACATGGCTACCTAGATCAAGGAGCCTTGCCTTTGTAGGAAAGTCACCCAGCCCACCTTCACCAGTGTGCCAAAGATCTGCAGGTCACCACCCTGCCTCTGGATCTGCTTCAGCAAAGTCCTGCCTGGGAACTCATCTGCTCCTTAGCATGTCCCCTAGGCAAACCCTCTTTCTCTAGCAGACAGCACATCTCTTTGAAGACAACCTTGATAAGGTGACATTTTCCAGAGCCATTTCTGGGAGGCAGTCTCCCAGCATGGCAGGTTCTGGATTAAGTTGGTGAACTCTATCACTGTTGTAAGCAAAATGGTATTTTATACCTGGCCAAAGCTGGCTGTGGGTGTTGCTACTCCACTACATATAAAGGGTATATAAAGGGTTTATAAAGGATAGTTAGGAAGGAGGAGGTCAAATGCAGCTTCCTTCAAACAGGAACTTTTTTCATTGTTGTTGAAGGTCACATTTAGATACACCTTCCTAGGAATGGTGAAACTTTCTGCCCATCCTTAGGTATTAATACAGTAGTAACTGGTGCTTCAAAAGTTCACAGCTAGATAGAATTTAGCTGGTTCTTAAAATAAATTTGGACTTGTAGAAAAATTTACTGTTTTTTCTTCTTATGAGTTGTCTTTTCCCATTTTCCTACATGGAATATTTTAATGAATATTTTAATTGTGGTTTTTTTGGGTTTTAGGTATTTTTTTTTGGTTTTGTTTTTGTTTTTTTTTTTAAATAACAAAATAATCCCATTGCTATTGTTCTAAAAATGAGATGTTGCAAAAATAATTAGAATGTCAGCTGAGTGGTCGGCAAAGAGTAACACAGCTCTTACATTTAAATAGGGGAGATGTACATGAATTTAATTATTTTACCAAGTTCAGTAAGGATCACCCTACTGATCAATTCATCTGCCACATTTAAATCATCTTCTGGACAGAGAAGAACACTTGTGAGATGTATAAATTAAGAATTGTCTCTTAATTTAAGTTTGAAAGTATTTCTTTATCATAACTCTTCTTGACCAAAATTAATTTTGAAGGAGATACCAAGAATATAACTTACACCAAGGGAAATGTGCAATGTCTGGGATGGACACTGATTTATAATCATACTACTAGGAGGTTATTTCACTATTTTATTTTTCTTAATGGAGCTCCATAAAACTGGCAAATTCCTTAACTACACAAGCTTTTGAGTACACAAAGGGGCTATTTAAGTGTATCCTTTTGTCAAACAATATTTATTGGCTTAATATGAAAGTCCTACTTCCTCCTTAATGGCTGCCTCTACTGTGATAAGAAATAAAAAAATCAGATTTGTGGATCTTGAAGGAGCACAATCCATCACAAATTTCCCACTAGGCATATGGAATGGACCTTAACACTTTTTTTTTTGGCTTCTATTTCCCACTTAAAAGAGTAGCCCAAGTAAGGGAATACTGCAGACATGTCATGATTAAAACAAATAATTTTCTTCTTTGGTAAAAATATTACTATTTTCAAGTAAACACATTTACAGAAACTCCTGTATATAATTTAATTTTTTTTTCTGTCTCTGTCTTAGTACAACCCTTTATAACTCTGCTTTTCTGATATCAACACCAGGAATGTGGTGATGCAAATCCAGACCTTTACCAGATCCTTGCCAGTCTTACCAAAGCCCAGTGGGGTTTGGAGCTCAGAATGTTATCATCCTAAAGGATTTAAGCTCACAGGATAGCAAGTGCTTTAAGTTCCTGGGGGGTGGGCTCAAACCTCACACAGGGGAGATCAGAGCAACCTTCCCGTGCCGTGGTGATGTCCTGGTGGCTGGGACTCAGGTGTCTGCCCTGGGACTGCAGTTTGGACAGTTCCCTGCAGAGCGGCTGGACTGACACCCACCAAGTCATTTTGTAATTAACAGCAACAGTGAGGTCTCAGAGGAGGCATGAACACCCCTTAGTGCATTTAAAGCTGCCTGGTAATAACAAAGCAGCAAAAGTGAATTAGCATCTGATACAGAGATACTCCTAAGAGGCATGTTGTCTTGAAAAGAAGTGAAGAAAGATAAACTCTTAAGTTATCTCTGCAGAAAATCTCCCAGACCAAGAGACAAATGGAAAAATCGCATGGGTACAATTTGGGCTGGGCAAAAACAATAGGTTTCTGTAATGTTAGCCCACTTTCCACTGGGAAAGGAGTGTATAGATAGGATTATTTGTGCTAATTGTTAGGAAGGCAATCAGATAGTATTCTATTTTGAGAGCAGATTTAGGAAGGTATTTCATAATGCTAGAGAAGACTGCAAGGAAGCAAACTCCACACCACTACTAGGTACATGAGCATTTTACAATTCTGAGGCAAAGAGATGCTTTTCTTGCCTATTAATACATTCATCTGAGGAACCTGGATAAAAATAGCAATGAATCCAGTATTTTCACTGAAGAGAAGAAATTATATATTAGCACTACTGTAATGCACTGGGATGCCTGGGGAGCGAGGAATACATAGAAGAGGCACAGCAAATGGGCAGCCTCTGTTAGGGATATTGCTGATAGATCTAGAATTACTGCCAAGGCCAAACAGCAGGAGAGAGGATGCAAATGTGCTACTGCGTAGCTGGTGAAAGCCAAAAGGAATCTGGTCAGGGTCTATTCCAAAGCATCAAGGTGAAGGAAAAGAGAACAGGATTTGTTACTTGTCAAATACCCGCAGATTTTGTATTGGGAGATCAATTATAGAGGTTATAAGAGGCCAACAATAGAAATGTCTTTAGTTATTGACACTTAATAATGGTAACTTTCTAAGACCAAAAGATAAAATAACTATTTCTGTGGGAGAAAAAATAATCTCTGGATTGGATCTATTTGACCTAGTGGTTATTATCTGGTCTGGTTATATTCACCACTTAAATACATAAATATTGTTCAAACTTAATCTAATTTCTGTTTGTCCACTTCATGTTTCAAAAAATGTAACTAAAGCTCTGTATGAACTAATACAGAATACATCTAAAAATTATGAGCATATTAATTTATAAACAACTTACTCATTTGGAGCCTCCATCCTTCAGCATTTCTCTGGAGGCTTGAGCTGTTTTTCTTACTGATCACAAGTAGGTATTCCTACTTGAAAAAAGGGCCAGTCCAGGTGTGTCCAGGTAAACACAGCACCTGCCTGACCAACCAGGCAGCACAGGCAGGCACTGCATTCTGCAGAGCAGGGGAGAGCACGAGCCTTTTTCTTTCTTCCCCCCAGCTTAGTTCCAGAGAGAGGGAAACTGGCCAAAAGAAGTGTTAAAAACTTATGTGAGGATGTAGTTTTCAAATGCTCCTCACTTCTCATTCTCTTGCCACAAAATTCTGCGTTCCCTGATCTCTTTAGAAGTATGTCAATTTGTAGAAAACCAGCTACAGGCACACCAAATGGGTCACCTCCAAACAGGGGAGTCTGGGGATCCAGCTGCTTCTCAAAGAGCAGCATTACTTACTGTCTCTCAGGTTCACTCCAGTAATGAAAACAGCATTGTTTTTCATTTATTTGGTTTGTTAATATATTAACTGAATAAAATGGAAAACAAAGATTTTACTTGATTGAAAACAAATTTGCAAGAGAAGAAAATAAACAAGTAAATGTAATTCTAGATGGTCTTTGAAACTGAAATGCCTCTTTAAATTGCTAGTGCCCCCAGCTATTAAGGGCAGCACAGAAGGGGCAAATACAGCACCCTGTCGTTTACACCTCTGTCTTCAGGATTATCTTCATAAATCAGTGTGACAAGGCCTTCCCTGCTGCTATTGTGCACGGTGGCATCTCCTCTGCTCCCTCACCACCCCGTCTTCCTCACTGGCAAGAGAAATGCAGAATGAAGATTTATGTGGGATTGGATTGCAAAGGTTTCCTCTCATTGCCGCATGTTGTGTTTCCCACCTTTGGTTTTGAAGCTGGACTGCAAAATGGAAGGGCAGCAAACGGGTTTCTCCTCGCCACCTGAGGGCTTCTGCTGGCATTCCCAGCACGGCCCCTCCAGCAGGAAAGGCTGTATTACAAACTGCATTTCAAAGTAAAATACTTGTAAGTCATTTATCACAAGAAGTGTTCCTGTACTTACATCTTACACCACTCATCATTTTCAGCTCATGACCAGCTTTCTGCAGAGATTGCATATACAGATGGCAGACTTGGCAGTCATTTCTTTTCTCACTTCTTCCTTTTCTCTACCTTCCCACCCCATCACTTTTGGAGGCCCCTGCAACCACAGAACCTACCCTGTGAAAGTGAAGATGCTATGATCTTACTGGAAACAGACGTGAAAACTCAGATTTCGATTTTTTTTTTCTCATATTCCAAATAATTCCGGTTTTAAGAATGTTATCTTTAGCACCAGAGAGCATCTGAGCTTGACGAAATTCATGCCACGCTGTGCTGATAAAGCGCTCGTTGGGACACAAAGAGCTGGCTAACTCGGGAGAGCAGCCAAAGAGGCCGGGGCTGGGATTCCTCCCTTCCTTGTGCTCCCCTCAGCAGCAGCAGCAGCAGCAGCAGCAGCAGCAGCAGCAGCAGCAGCAGCAGCAGCAGCAGCAGCAGGCTGCCTTCATCCCTTCCTGAAAGCCACAAAGAGAGAGGCTGCTGCCTAGCGGCGGCAGGCAAAGGCGGAGAGCGTTCTGCTCTCACGGCTCACCACGGGCCACTGGACAAGGCAGGATGGAGGGGCGGTCTCCCGGCTCCATCCCCTCCCTCCTGAATCCTCTCAGACAGAAAGTCTCTGCTCTGGGCAGCACTAGGGAGGGCTGGCTCTCTGGCCAGCAGTCAGCACGCAGGTGACCGTCTCCTTTCTCTGCCCGCAGTGGGCTGGATGGGGCACAGCCGTGCCAGAACTGGCTCTCAGGACTCCTGCAGGCCAGCAGAGAGGTCCTCCAAAGTCCTTGTCAGTGAGGCACCACCAGCGTTAACCCAGCTTCCAGAGCAGTATTAGGGTGGTCCCTTCAACACTCCAGCATATTCTTCAAGAGCCCGACAATAAATACAAAATTACTACTGATTAAGCTGGCCCATGGCACAAATTCTATTCAGTGAATATGAATGTGAGCAGGACAGCATTTCTAAGCAGTGTGCCCATATTAAAAAGTTATTTAAAAATTAAGGAAATACAGTGATATAAAAGAAAACCACTCCTAAGGAGCAATAGATTGTAACCTTGGTTACAATCTGGGTCACACCAGCTCCAGAGTGTTCTAAGTAGCCTGGAAACATAGGATGCCCCTCTATGACTCCAAACAGAAAAGAGCTCTCCCAATCTGTAAACATCAGAGTAGGATGGCAGAACAGGAATCTCTAGGCATGCTACTACAACTCTGGCACTGTATCATACATCACACACTGATGTCTTCATTTTAAAATGGATATAGAAAAAAAAGGAGACGGGAAAAAAGCCACAGAAATTATCTGAGGACTGAGAGGGGAAAAAAAGTCTTGCATTGAGGGTCTGCTGTGGTTCAGTGGTATTATAAATCTACATTACGATACCTCCGTTCAAATAAAAAAAATTTATTGTAGCTATTTGACAACATGTCCAAAAGCAGGACAAGTTAATTATGGTGGCTTAAACCTGTTCCTAAATTTATGAAAAGGTAATTTTATCCTGACCAACCTCATGTCGGATAAAGTATCATGTGTCTGCACTACTCTAACTCTGTGTCAGATCAGGTAATGTTTGTTCCCCTACATCTGGCATAAATCCACCACAAACCCATAAATTCAGCATAAATACAACATCATGTGTGGTAATTAATGCACCAGAAATATGATCATGTGCTCCTATATTATCTGGATCAAACTGATGCTCACAGAGGACTTGACAGCTCTGTAACAAGTAAATTAAAACATGATCCAGTGCCATGTAAGTGATATCATGGTAAGAGAATACTGAAGGACACTAGGGAGTGCTTTAAATTAGTACAGGGTGGACAGAAGGAGCAAGGCCCACTGGGAGAAAAATCAAGACCACTCAAATCTAAGCAAGACGTTTTAAACCTGTTTAAGTAAGGGTAAAAGAATTTAGAAGATAACTGGATTTTTCCATTTAAAAAATGGCGTATTTTTCATTGTCAGGGGTCTTCAGACCAAGACTTGAAGTTACTCTGAAATATGTGCTTCAGTCTCAAAGGAGCTACTGGGGCAACACAGCTGGCTAGAACATAAGGGAAGGCAGAACAGAGAAGCACAGCAGTCTTTTGGAAGTCTGTGTTTCTCCATTATGGACTGCAATGTCCTTCTGAGCATACCTCTGATGAAAACTTCCCTTCCTCATGTATGTTTGCTATAGCAGATGAGACAAGATTAGGAATTACAAAAGCTCCCTTGTGGAGAGACAGAAGTCACTAAATTGTGCAACAATATGCAAAGAAAATGTTTCATACAAACACAGAGGAATGCTTAAGTACACATACCAGATGATCAGTAGTAAAACTAGGAGTGGATTAACAAAATACCTTTATGATTAAGAGTGGAACACCTTTATTCATTTCAATATTTTAAAGTCAGAAAATGAAGTAGGCTACACCCATTAGGTAAATGCAATTTTATTATTGATTGATTTAACATTTTACTTATTATCCTTGCAGTCAAGTTTAATCACAGAAGTACTTAAAACTGATGTTAGATTATTCCAAGTAAAGATAATAAAATTAAAAACAAAACAAAACAAAACCCAAAAAGTCAAACTAGGTCCTGACTGTTATGTCAAATTACTGAACCTCTTTTCAAACACTGTATGGCAATGGAATTTCTAACGCAGTGCCACCATTACCCCTTGGTAATATGATTTATTCAGCATCATTTTATAGGCAAACAGCCGTAATATGCAAGCGCACATAATATGTAAGTGCACTCTTTCCACCCCTTTTTCAGCTCTACAATAAGACAGCTTTCCCACCAGCATTGTCACCAGGATATGGTGGCACTTAGCATGGAACAGGGAAGCCTAAATTCCCATGAGGTACTCTCTAGAAAATCCAGGAGCTGCAGGTGGGCTTAGACTGGAGCTGATTCTGGATGGCAAAACCTGTGAATGCCCAAAGGTGAGGGATGTCTCCTCCATCATTGTCGTCTTCCTCCAAAGACTGAGTAAATCCCATTCCTTTAGTTAAAGGCTTAATCCAGATTACAGTTATTGTGCCACTTACCGATTGCTAAGAATTTGACCCAACCTTCAGAGGGTCCAAGGACTAAAAAATCTAGGTAGCTAAAAAGTCTTGAAAAGAAGAAAGCTGCAGAAATTCTGTTCAACTGTAAGATAAAGGCTAAAAAATTCTATGTAACAATAAATTATCCTACCTGCTAGAAATTGTAGATAACAATTAGCTGATTGTTAAAACTTTCATGTTATCAAGAAGGCTCTAATCATAAACATATCCATGTGGCCATAGGTAATTCTACCAAGGATCCCTCAAATAACCTGCCTGTCCTACAGTATTGTCAGGCAAAACCCAGAAAAATCCCTATTTTGTGGTTTTGCTGTTCTTTTACATATAAGCAGAGTATCAATATTTAAAACAACATTTCAAATATTAATTGATTGAGCAGAATGTCAGAATGGCTTGTGTGAGAAGGGGCTGCAGCCTGTGAGAATAATATTGGAGTAACATGCTGCATTAGAAAGAAAACTTTTATGCAGACTTCGTTAAGTGAGGGTTTTTACTTTTACAAGAAGGATATTCCAGCGACAGATGAGAAGATTCCCGAACTGTCGGGGAAAGAAATTGTGTGAAAACACAGTGCTTTTGCCTAAGTCTAGCAGTAAATTTGGAAAAGAAGCCACAGAGTCAATAGATGTGTGCATAGTGGTAGGGTAATATTTCTTTCAGTTGTTTAGTGGTGTTCATTGATAGTTGTGTTTCTCAAACAATCAGAAATTCTTGATAACAGAATGCATTAAACTACATTCTGTATAACTACATATAATCAATACATCTAGCTTTCTGGAAGCCAAATATGTTATGGGTGTCTCCTAGAGCTGACTCCTGCAGCAAAGACAATGGGAGTGATAACAAATACACGTCTAAAATAGTGTTAGCAATGTAAACCATTCTCTGTTTGAAATTTCTCCAGAACAAGATTTCGCTTGAGTTTCTACCCCTAAACTATTTGTAGAGATACTGCAACTGAATTTTCAATGTATTGATTTTGGTTGAGTAGCAAATAATTATTTCTGATCAAATATTACAATAATGTTTTCTATTTCTATGAAGCAAGCAAAACAAAACAAAACAAAAAAGCAGATATAGGAATGGTGGTGGAAAAAGGCAAATCAAGTCAAGGTTTTGCCTCAGAATTTACATTGCTCCTTACTACATAATGGCATAACATTTTCACATGCACTTGCCACTTGTGAATAAAAGCCATTTTTTTCCATAAACAGATAACCACAATTCAACTTTCTCATGAAAGAACTCCACAGAAAATGGAAGTGGAGCAGAAGATGGATTCTGGTGATATTTTCCACAACCAAGTCCCACTGTCTGCAGAACTGGGTGACAGTTGTAGTAACTCTTCAAAGTTATCACCAACACTGGATAGAAACTCTACTATTTATTGAGCTCCTGATCAGTAAATACAGAATTAATTGGAGTTACAGCATTCGTTGACTCTGACAACACTAGGTTTCTAAAAAGAAAAAATAAAAAAAAAAAAAAAAACCAACACAAATTTGTACTTCAGTAGCGGAGCGGGGATGACGAATTGAGCATAAAGAACGAAGTCAGGTGCCGTGGCTCTGGCCGTGCTGGCCCCGCGCTGCGGGCAGCGCCGTGCGCTCCCGGCGCTCCCTGGATTTGCCCTCGCCCACCCTCGCGCGCATTCCCACGGCTGCGCTCGGCGGCCGCCGCTGCTCCCGGCGCCGCACATGCGGCTCTTCTCCTGCCCGAAACACGCGCTTCCTATGTACCTTTACATAATATTTGGATGAGTTTTATCCAAACCTTTGCTTCAACTTAGTGAAACCTTCTTTTTTTTCTTTTTTCTTTTCTTTATTTCTTTTTTTTTTTCCCTCCTCCTAAGACAACAATTCAAAGCATCCATCCTCTCCCCTGCTTCAAGCATCCCCTACTCCTTCCCCCGGCGGCTGGGCTGGGGCAGAGATGCCCACCCGGCCGGTCCCTACGCTTCGAGCGGAGTCCGGGGCGCGGATGTCCAGCCGGACTGGGGCGGGAGCGATGCTGCGGCCAGGACCTGCCCCGGCCGCACCGCCCGCCCGGCTCCGGCTGCGCCCGTTCCCGCAGCTTCCCTTGGTTTGCTTTCCCGAGGCGAGGCGGCAGGGAGCCGTGCCCGGCGGCGGTACCTGTAGAAGTAGTGCCAGCAGAAGAGGCAGCAGAGGAGGCGGCAGCCGAGCGGCTCCAGGCGGGGCGGGCTGCGCAGCGCCAGCAGCAGCGCGGGCACCAGGAAGGAGGGCAGCTCCTGCAGGAACCAGGCGCAGCGCGCCGGCAGCCGGCCCCGCGGCCGGCACAGCCGCTCCTCGTGCTTCCCGTAGCGGGACGGCACCCGCAGGTGCAGCGAGAGCTGCAGCAGCGCCAGGGCGCCCAGCAGCGAGCTCAGCGCCAGCACCAGCCCGGGGAAGCACTGCATGCTCGGGGGCGGGCGGGGGCAAACAGCCCTCGGCCACGCCAGCCCCGGCCTTATTAGAGCCGCGGCCGTCACCCCGCCCCGCCGCGCTGCCTCCCAGCGCCCGGGCTCGTCACAGGGCGCAGCCCCTCGTGCCGGAGCGGGCGAGGCGCCCGGAGGGGAGCTGTTCCCCTCCATCCCTCCCTCCCGGCCCGGTCCGGCCCGTCCCGTCCAAAGGGGAGCTATCGCTCCCCAAAGGTGTACCGCTCCCTCCCTCCCGTCCCATCTATAGGGGAGCTGTCCCCCTCCATCCTTCTCTCCTGCCCTGCCCGGAGGGGAGCTGTCCCATTCCATCCCTCCCTCCTGTCCCATCTAGAGGGGAGCTGTCCCACTCCATCCCTCTCTCCTGCCCCGTCCAAAGGGGAGCTGTCCCCCTCCATCTCCGCCATCCGTCCCGCCCGGAGGGTAGCAGTCCCCCATCCCTCCCTGTCTCTCTCGCCCCTTCCCTCCCGTGCCCCGCACTGCCGGGGTCCCTGCCGGCCCCTCCCGCCGATCCATGCCGGGAGCGAGGGCCGAGGCGGCGGGGGGCGAAGGGAGAGCGGGAGGGAGGGAGGGAGAGGGAGGGCCGGGCGCGGCGGGGCGGCACGGCTGGCACGGAGCGGGGGCGCGCCCGGAGGTGAGCGGGGGTGACTCTCGCAGGAGGCAATCGCGGCCGGCGAGGTGGGAGCGAGCGGCGGAGTTCCCTGCCGCTGCCCCAGCGTGTCACCGTGCCCCGCGGCTTGCCCGGCCATCTGTGCTGCCGGGGCTGAGCAGCCGCCTGGTGCCAGGCAGTGCCGCTCCACTGCGGGCAGGTGGAGAGTAAAGGCAGACAGAAGCCAAAGGTAGGATAAAAATGACAGAATGTAGATGCTTGCGGTAGGACTTGGAAAACAACAGTCCAAGACCACGAGTCTGACGAGTCCAGGTCATGTTTGACATAACCCAAGCATGCTGAAACTTTTTAAGTGCCCCAAGTTTTAATGAAGGTGGTCCTAACGTGGTGCTAGATTTGTGGTGTGCTCAGGAACCCCTCTGTCTGAACCACATGAAGTAGTTTTGACAAGTTTGCCTAAAACTACAGTCCTTTTCTTTGTCTGTTTCCTCTGGGATCTCCATTTGATAAGGATTAACGGGATGCTAAATTACAGTCAGAGGGCTAGCAGAATACTAAACTCTGTATTTTTTCTGGCCATTACAGCGTATCACTTCCAGGCCATAAATTACAGTGTCGTCCATGTCATTTTGCAGCTTCACTGAGAAAGCAGTTGGACGCAGCTCTGCAAAGGATTGGATGCCACACAAAACTGATCTTCTGGAGCAGAAGTGGTAATTGATCTTCATTCAAGGTCCGAGTGGTGAGTACACAGATTTAGGATGTAGGAGCTCTGGGTTCAATTGCATTCTGCTTAAGGGTATTCCCTTTTTGCAGAGGGAGACCAAACCACCAGCTGTAGTCCATCCTGTAGTTCAGGGGAGGAACTTGTTGTGTTATGCTGCCTATCTGGGACAGCTACTTAGGGAAGTAGAACTATTTCAGTCATAGACAATTTCTCCCCTATCCTCGTAGAGTGCTGTAGTTGCTAAGGTCATGTTTGTTGCAGTGAGTAAAACAGGTCAGGGTTTTTTTGGCCTTCAAGTGTGTGACATGTTAGGGCTGTCAGCCACACGCCAGAGCACTTTTACCCCCACAGAAGATGCCTGCCTGCTTGCAAGCTGCCTGCTGCTCACAGTCTCTGGTATATGCCATCTTTCCAGCTGTGTATGAAGGAGGGCAGGACCAGAACTGTGCCTGCCACGCCGGCCATAAAGCAGCACAGATGGTCACAGGCTAGCAGCAGTGGTACCTGAGTCCAAGCAAGAGCTCCTGGCTGTGGACCATCAGCGGGGGAAGGTGCTTGTAGGACAGATTTTAGAAATCTCCATCTGTATCTTAATTACCAAGAAGTGGAATCCAAAACAAATGGTTGTGTAGCAAAACAGTCGAATAGGAGAATTTGTCAACCATAATATGGAAGTTTCATGGGGAATTACTTTGAACTACCTCTAGCCTGATCCTGTGAAGACATATTAGCAATAGAACCACATTAGGGGCATTTATGGAGTGCATCTTCTACCATAGTGCCTCCTGAAAGAGAACCAGTGATGGACTAAGACTTTCACAAAGCATATCAGAGCTCAGTAGTTAATTAGTCTTCAAGAGAACGCTTTGTATTCAAAGTAAAACCTTAAAAGAGGCACAGCATAAGAACTAGAGAGGGGTGTGATCTCAAACAGCACTGGTAGCTTCAGGCAGTCCCCTGTTCATCATCCTGTGTGGTTGGATCCAAGCTGAAGGAGTCTAGTTGTACTTGTTTGCAGGGGAAGACTAAAGAACAGAAATGCTTCTAGTGGTGAAGCAGTGAGCTACTCACATAGAAACTGTTTCCAGTCCATGGAGAAGAGGAGGCACCTTTAAGGTGAGATTCGTCTCATCCAAAGAGGTAATGAATGAGAGGTATGATCAACGAATCTTAACGTAGAAAAGCTTGTTTCTCTCCACTGGCTCTGAAAGATGTCTAGAGAACTGTGTCAGGAGACCTGAATCCCACTCTTGCTCTGTAAATTAAGGTTCAGAAGAAACACTCCTCTAAGTTAAGTATCATGGAATTTATGTTCATTGCTGGAAACAAACTGCATGATTATTCATCATATTCAACCACTGCACAAATCTTCTCCTGAGAATTCCTTCTTCTTGCCTAAGTACCGTGTGAGAGATTGTGATGAGAAAGGTGAAAGCAATATTGTAAAAGCTTTCTTTGTATTCATCAGGAGTTTAGAGAAAGTGGCAAGGTCCAATGTTGAAAAAAAAGTGGCTTGTATAGCATTACAAAAAAATTTATTTTAAACCAAGCTTTATTTTTTCCATGGAAGCATGTTTGGACATTTGTTTCACCAGCCCAAAGAAACACAAGGTAGTAATAAATCCTGCTCTGAAATTATCTCAAGTCAGTATGATCAAGCTACAAAACACAGACCATTTAATTCAAACTTTTTCTCCTCCAGTAAATAAAAGATATTCTGAATGCTTTTTATGTCTCAACAGTGAGTAATTCAGTGGGAGTATTTGTTAAAAAACTTCAATTATAAAGTGTTTGCAGGCCTGCTGAATTTGAAGGGAGAGGAGGAGAATGTACAGGCAATACCCTGTTTGCGTATCTGATAGGACTTCAGAACTCTTGGCTTGTTCTATCTTTAAAAAGAAAAATCCAACCCTTCCGAAGAATTGAATTGTACAAAATGTATGGGAAGTACAAAATGACATATGTCATAGGTATATGTTTGTACATATGAGTCATCTGGAGAAAAACTGAGTCATTTATATACCTAGAAGTCTATAGAGGTTTTTCAGAAGAAAATTACAGACGAAAATCAAGGTAATTTTGTGCTACTGTAGGTCTCTTTCCCTAAGTTCAGGAGTAGCCAAGAATCCTTGTGGCCCACTGTAGAATACTGGAATGGCTGGGGTGTGGCACTCCCCAAGCTCAGCCTGTCACCTTGTGACACACCTTGTGACACACCTTGTGACACACCTTGTGTTCTGTTTGAGCACCTTCCTGCAGCCCAGGGAAACTCCTCTGGGAGAGCTCCTGCAAACCAGGATCAGAGCACAGGGAAGGAAAGTGCTCTGTCCCCTTTACCAAAAGGACCTGGAGCTTGAGCATAGGGAGTCCCAAGCACCAGGGGTGTCACTCCAGGAGTGAGGGCTGCATGGTACTTGGTTGCTGGCTGGGGTTAAAACACAATGCATTTGCACAGGTACAATCTTTAGGAAGGGCTCAGGGTTCAGTTTTGAATGAGAATGCTCAATAAGAAGAATAGTTATGTAAGGTAGTTTCTCAGACCTCCCTGTGCACTGGTGCAATTTTAAACAAATCTCTTTCCAGTGCTGACATGAATGTAGCTAGACTGAATTCAGGAAGCACAGGGAACCATCAACTGCCATGCACTGTTTGGTTTGCATCATATATATCCTGTGCTGAATAAGGAAATCTCCATTTCCTCTTGGTCTGTTTGCTATTCTCATAAAATTGTGCTATTTCAATAAAAATTTTAATTCCACAAGAGCACAGAGTTAATAGAGACATTTCCCTCTCAGTCACAAGTTTTCTTTTACTACTTAGCAGAAATTTTCATCCACTGACATTAGAAGCTGCATAACTTTACTTTGTGTTGCATGTTAGATCGAGCAGATGAAAAGAGAAATTTATTTTCATTTTCCTTTAGTCAAAGATGTTTGTGCATAGGAAGAGCAGGATCCAAACAACATGTGGTTAATATAACTCTCTTTTAAAGGCCTCTCCTTTGAGTTGTGCAAGCAACTGTAAAGAAGCAAATAAAACAGGAGAAATGGGCATTAACTTAGTTTGTGACATTTTATAGGCAACTGTTGCTTGTACTCGTAACACTGATGAAAGTGGGAGAATAGGTTTTGAGGAAGACAGGGCAGATTAGTTCAGTGTGTGTGAAGAAGGAGGAATAAATCTTTTACAGAATTAACTTTAATCTAGTGCGAAACACAGAGTTTCGCAGCAAGTTATTTTTAATAGTGTGTTCACATCATTACTGGAATGAATATAAAAATAGAAAACCTATGACAAACAAAAACCCACAAAGGATATGTGGAGGCTTAATATTTTAAAGCTTTTAATGGATTTCCTCTTACTTCAGATTTTCTTGAACAGTATCTATATAGAAAAGCCATGAGATCAGAATGTGACACCCGGCTCTCTCCTTTAATTAATCTTCTTTTATCTGGTGACACTTTTGCTATGATTTATGGTTTCCATACTCTGATCTCTGCGCAGTTCTTCCAGCAGAGAAGGACAGTACCTTTACACCCACACTGCCCCACCTCTTCCAGTTTGTTAGCACTAAAACATCCTACCCACTCAGTATTATAAGAAGACGCTCAGGTTAGCTGTCTGAGCTCACTGAAGCTGAGCCAGAGAATCACAGAATGAAAAGCAGGGGGAGCTTGAGGAGCACAAGAGAATTTTCCTCGTGTGGTGTCTGGTGTAAAGCGCTGAGCCTGCACAGCACAGCCAGTTTCTGGGCTCGCCAGAAGCTGGGACATTGTCGTTGCAGACAGTTTCTCTGGGGAAATTAGTTATAAACTGTAATATGTTTCTCCTGGTCATTGTAAACCACATATTTTCAAAGACTTCTTTCTTGGCATGTCCCAGATGGGGAGACCACCTCCTGACAGATTTCATGTGAACGCTCCAAAGCTTGGGGGTGCTAGAGCAGCTCAAAGAAAATGCCACTATTTTTTTTTTTTTTTTTGGCTTGGTTAGTTATTTTCTTTTCAGAAACAGTTGAATTGTTGGCTGACCTTTTCCAAAACTTTGAGCAGGCACCAAGCTTGGAAAATGGCAGACTGTATGGTTAGAGCTGGAAAATTTAAGAACAATACAGAGAGCTGTATGGTTAGACTGTATGGTTACAGCTGGAAAATTTAAAAACAGCAGGACAGAGCCTAACTATGGGAAATGCCAGGCATCCATAATGCTTTTTGGTATTTTTTCCCTTACCTTCCGTGTATGGAAGTAACAAATGAGGTAGAGCAGCTCCTGTGCTGCCACGTTTCCCTGCCTGAACCCCAGCAGCAGGCTTTGCCACTGCACCAGTGCTGCTGCCTGCCCAGCCTGGGGCTGGTGGCACGTGTGGTCTGAGCCAGCAGGGCATGCAGCCTGTGGAAGCTCTGCCTATGCCAGATTGCAGGCCAGAAGCTTTCTCTGGAGAGCCTCAGCTCTTTCCAGTTAAAATCAGAGACCTGCCTGGAGCTGAGCCACAACTTCCAGCTGATGCTGCTGGGCTTCTCCTCCTGGAAATGGAGAATCCAGGAAGAAGGCAAGACATGGACAGATCAGGTCTGGCGTCCTTATACAGAGTTGACTGGGTAGTAACTTCTGAGTATCCAGGTTCTGCAGACACATTTTTATACCTCATTTGCCTGTGTAGGATCTGTTTCCAGCCATGTAAATCTGAGAGCCTCTTGGTTCGGATCTCTTGTGGTGGTTAGCAAGTACGGAAACAGGAAATTTGTTGAATACTTTAGGTCTGCGGTTTGCTGAACTTCTAGCAATTGTTTTCTGTAACAGGGAGGTGTGGAAAGTTTTCTCAACAAGAAGCACGCACCTTCCTGGCTGGCTGTGCTGCTTTGTTCTGCCTCTTTGCTCTGCCCTGAGGCACCCATCGCACTTGGACTCCTCTGAGCACTCCAGTACCCAAATTATCTCCTAAAGGGAGAATCCACAGGTGGAGCCTGACCTGCAGCAATCCCCAGATGCTAGAAAACTCTAGGTATCCTGCAGCAAACCGGGGTAGCCCAAACTCTTACAAAAGAAAGGAAGAAAGAAAAAGAAAGGAAGGAAGAAAGAAAGGAAGAAAGAAAGGAAGAAAGGAAGAGAAAGAAAAAGAAAGAAAGATATTTGTGATAATTCAGTGGGAGCCATTGTCATGAATATTTCTGTGTGATCACCTGTCTGTGTTACATAGTGCCTTCAAGGGTCAGAGCTGTGCCAGCTGCATTAGGAGGAGCACTGCCAGCAGGAGGAGGGAGGTGATCCTGCCCTGGGGCTCACAGCCTGCAGCACCTGTCCCGTGTCAGCCCAGAGGCTGGCACTGCTCAGCCCCTAGAAGAGAAGGTTTAGGGCAGATCTCATCAATGCACACAAATACCTGAAGAGTGGGTGTAAAGAAAATGGAGCCAGGAACATTCCGGTGGTGCCCAGTGACAGGAACAGAGGCAGTGGGTACACACTGAAAGACAGGAGGCTCCCTCACAATGTCAATAAAGACTTTTTCACAGCTACAGTGGCTGAGCACTGGCACAGGCTGTCCAGAAAGGTTGTGGAGATATCTGTCCTTGAGGACAGATACCCAAAAGCTGTCTGGACATGGTCCTGGGCAGCCTGCCCGAAGTGACCCTGCTTGAACCAGATGACCTCCATGAGTTCCTTCCAACCTCAGCTGCTCTGTGATTCTCTTAAATTCTGTGGCAGCTCCTTTTAATTGGGGTAGGGAAGTTACCAAGTGAACAATTTGAATGCCAGTAACACATTCCTTTCAGTTACTGGATGCATTTGCTTTTAGTGCATTTTGATTTTGTCACAGATTTTGTGGTTATCATCACATTTAATAATCACATTTATTTTTAAGATTGCTAGTCCTTTGTGGTACTCTGTTTTTCATTTGCAGTTGTTTACTCTTCCAGAATTACAAGAACTGCATGGATCTAATGTCTTCATGTAAACTCTTGATCCTCATATTTAGGCATATTTAGGCTTTATGACAAAACTCAACAGACCTAAAAATGACGGTGCTGTATCATGGATATAACTTTAGTTTGGGCAAGTGCATAAGCCTCATCTGAGCCAGGACCAAAACAACCATTGGTGACCCAGCTGAGAATAACTGACATGGGAATTGCAAGTGTACCTTGGACTGTGACCTGTCCTGGTGAGAGGAACAGAACAGGTTGTGTTTTCAGTGAGGATACTCCAGGCAGTCTGTAGACTCAGGGACACATTTTGCATGTAAGATGTTTACAGGGAACAGACCCTTGCCAAGAGCACCTGCCAAACCATGCATTATAATCCCAACATAAGGTTCTTTGGTTTAGGCCAAAACTGTGCCAAGGATCATTCTAGCAATTTAACACTTGCCCTCTAGTGCCATTCACGACATCATCCAAGTCAACAGCATAGATGCAGCCAAAGTTTGGCAGGACGTATTTATTTTTAATTTTATGTTATTCCACTACATCTGTCTGAAGCCATTACCAGCTTCTAAAATAAATTCCGTAGTCACAAATCAACACTTTTTTGTTATGTTTTTAAAGTGGCTGTACAAATGGCAATTTTGTAAGCCAATCAGCAGAGTGCAAATAGTGAAAGAGAAGTTTTGCCTTGAACCATACATATGAGCAAGAGGAGTAATTATGGGTGTCTGTCATTCCAGTCTCAATATCTGCAGAGACACTGAAGTGCTATCTGTTAAACTGACTTCTGGAACCCAGATATCCTCCCTCCTGACAGGACAGCTCTTTGCTTATTTTTGACTCATCATCCTGTGCAAGTTTGGTCTTCACAAGCTACAAGAGATCAGCACTTCATTTATGTCTCTAAAGCACATACAAACAACTGTCTCAAATAAACGTACTTAGGTGGGACCTAATGGGATGCCTTGTAAGGTGAGGACCTTCATTTCCTGACCTCACATGAAACAGGGCAGAGCTGTGTTTTCACCTTCTCAATTGTCTCCACTTTCCCCTGTTACTTCAGGTTCTTTTGAATCTGCAAGTTACAGTGCCACTTACAAGAGTTATTATGTTTCCAAATTTACCATTAATATTATAAAGAATGTTTCCAAAAGTTCTGAAATTAGCTATAAAATAATCCAGGACTGAAAAAAAAACCCAATTAATCAATAATTAAGATTACTTGCTAATAAAAATTGAGAGGTGACTTTATATATGTGAAAATACCTTCACTGGGTAAAATACTTGATGCTGACTCTCTAGCTTATCAGAAAAATGTGTAACAAAAAACAATATCTGGAATTTAAAAACAGACAATGCTGATCAAAAATCATGATTTTTAAAGTTGGAAATTACTATCATAGAATAAACTTTCAAAGAGAAGTAGCTGATTGTCTATTGCTTAATCTGATTTCCAAGTAAGACGGTCTGCATTTCCAGGGAGTGTACTTCAGGTGAGTATAATTACTGAATGCAATACATGAGCAGCTGGATTAAATGAAGTGCCCTCTGTTAGGTACTTAGAGAAGATGAATCAGGTACTTTCTGGCCCTGAAAAGTGTGAGTCTCTGAGAAGCAAGAGGAAATCATTCCTGATCTATTAAATCCACTTCTGTTTAGATTATAATAATGAGATTATGAAGCTGTGCTGCTCATACCAGAAATACTCTTCACTTCTTTGACCATTCAAGAAGTCAGCAAAGAGCCTAGAGAAATAAAGATCTCTCCAGAACAGTGTGGCACAGTAACCCAGCCACTTGCACCTTCACCAACAAAAGCCAGAGAAAATAAATAGAAGCACAGAGGCACCAACACAACTACCAACACACAGACTTACCAACCCAGCCTTTAGAGTTCAGCTTTTCACATACTGCATTGAATGGTTCAATTAGATTTGCAGCAACAGTAAATCTAATATGATATTAAATTAATGAAGAAATTTTATGTAGTAAGGTAGTGAGGTGGATTGTTCAATTTGTTGCTTATGTTTATACACCTTCTTGTAAATCATTCAATGTGTTTATCTTAAATAGGGAAATGGTGACAGTAAAGATTGCACAATATAGAAGTTGGAAAACCAGTCTCCTTAGACTTGGTCTGCTAAAAGTTCATATTCTTGATTATATCTCCAACTGGTTCTTAGTGTATTTCTTATCTTCACAGTTTGTTTTAATTTTTGGCTCAGTTATTCTTTGGCACTGAAGTAGTAACAGTGAACCACACGTTGCTGTGTTGTAACTGCTGAAAGCCTGGCTGCATAATCACAATTTGCCAATGTCTACTAACTTCCACTTCTAACAATACAATAAGCAGTGGATGGACCCTTATGAAAGTATTCTGCAGAATGAGAATGAGTTGTGTCTGGCAGTTACAGTAAGAATCAGGGTAATGCCATCTGGATAATGAAAGGCACACAGAATTTATATTTATAGTCATTACATCTAAAGATCTGAAATCCAGCGCCCCAAGTGCCAGCAGGAATTGGAGAGGAGACGCAAGGAGGGTTGGTCATGAACTGAGCAGAGACTGGTGGCTGCTACATCTGCAAGGGGTAAATGTGGGGAAGGACAGGAGTGAGATGTGGGGCAGAGCATGTGTACTGAACATATGATTAAATATGTTTGTGGATTCAAGCAGAAAGTTTGAAATACCTCAAGTATGATGTGCTCAGTGCAGATATCAGGTCACAAGGTACAGCAAAAACTACTGTTCTCTAAACTGTAAACTAACATCAAGTGCTTGTTGTTTTTTACTATGTACACGTCTGTGGTTTTCATAGTTTAATCAGCATAGCATCTGATTAACATGCGCTTGTTTTCTGTTTGCTACATGCCTCCTCCCCACCTCCTAACCTCATTATAAATGCATTGAGATTACTTGACAAGACTCCTCTTGACTTCAGAAAAGTTGAATAAATAACCTTTTCTTAGATTTCAAGAGAATATTAATTGGCTACCATTTGGTGTCAGATTTCATCAGTATCACACAAGAGGAGGTCCTGGGGATGTGTATTTTGTCGTATTGTTTCTTCAGATTTTGCTGCTCTGAAGTATGTGCCTGAGGAGAGAATAGAAGTTTAGCAGGAGAAAGAGTGCTTCAATATTTTACCCAGCGCTCAGGAGATCTATATTCACTTCTGAGATCTGCCAGAAACTCCCCAGGTAGTTTCGAGCAAGCTAATCAGTCAGTTTCTCCCTGTGTGCCTGTTAAGTCAAACGGCAATTATAGCACTGCGTGCAGTCACGATTCCCTGGCTGGTGAGCAGGCTGGCGTGTTGGGGACTGTCACTTCCCTCAGCACAGCAGTGCTGCGAGCTGAGAGCTTCTAACAGCCCCAGGGAGCCCAAGTGAGGGGAGCGTGCATCACCAGCCCTGCGAGACCCGAGAGCCAGGCTGGCAGCGCTTGGCGCAGAGCCCGCGCGTGCCCGGGGACAGGCCAGCTGTGCCAGTGATGGAGCGCTGCTGACTGCACAGCCTGTGGGGCTGGCTCACTCCTGGCGTGACCTGAAACACCACGGGCCACGCTGGCTTTGTGACTCTGCTGTCAAAACATACTTCTTTGGTTTTCTCCTGGCAGTATTCTTTTAGGAGTAGTTTGTCATTCTTCTTGCTTAAGCTACAAGCACCTTTGGTTGTTCTTCTGTTTCCTTTTTTGTGCACTTGCAAGCCTGGTATGCCACTAGTGATAAGGGTGAGGGCATAATAATCTTTATTTCTGTTTTGCCAGGCTGCTCTGACCATCCCACAGGAAGTCAAAATCTCCATAATTCAGTACTTCAGGCTTTTGATTTCTTCCTCTCTGGAGCTGCTGAGCCCGCCTTCCTAAGGATTGGCTGCACTAAGAGATGTATCAAGCTTACACTGACTGTTTTAGATTGCTATTTTGTTTATTGTGCTCCTTTTGTGTCTCTTGAGGGTGTCCAATGACACCACCCATCCTGCTGTCCATTTGGGAACATCTGAGGAGCTGGAGCAAAAGTGACATGAGTGGAAAGGAATGGCAGGGGGTAAGCATGTGAACCAAAAACTGCATCTCTAAAGTCATGCTGTCCCCTGTAAGCAGATGTCCTTCCATGTAAATCCCTCTCCAGAGGCTTGGCTCGGCTTGAACACTTGAGCAGAGCAGAGAGGCCCTTCCTGCCAAGTCTGCTCTTGGGTCACAGTGGCAGAAGGTGTGGCTTTCCTCCATCATCCCGCTATCAGCTGCGCCCTCCTCTCACAGAGAGCTTACAGGACTGGTCCAAAGCCAGCACAGCATGCTGAGACTTGGCATGGGCTGGGGGAAGAGTAGGGGAATAACCTCTTTGTGGGGATAGTCTGACATTTTCTCTAGGTTTTGCCTCCTCCATGGTTGTTGAGGGTACTGGAATCTAGGTTCTGTTTCAGAAATGTGGCATTTGCCAGTCTCTTGAAGACCCACGTACATTTGTTCAAGTTAGAAGTATTGTAATCATTATCTAGAGCTAAAATTAAAATTTATGGCTTTTATTAAGAGTAAGATCAACATGATTTTGGCAGAATTAGAGGACAACTCTAGCTAAGTGCTGACCTACATAAAGAAAAAGAACAAACTGAGAACATTTTGACTTGGCATCAATGGCAGGAGAGAAACAACTTTGCCTGCATTAAGCTGTATGCCAAGTCCCATAACTTAAGAAGTTCTACATACTGGCAAGCATACAGAACTCATACACTTTTAAAACTTAGCAAATGTCTACTTTCAACTTTATAGAATTTCTAAAAATGTCTAATTGTGATAGCAAGTGGAATATGAATTCAAATTACCTTAAATTAAATTTCTAAAATTAGAATGAGCACTTAAATTTGTGCATACCTAGAAACAACTCAAAATAAATCTTGGAGCCTCTTAAGAAACATTCTGAATTAATGTATTAAGTATCAAAGTAGAATGTATTTTTACAAATACCTAGGCAATTCAGCATATATGAAATTGTAAATATGCATTTCTACAAGTAAGTGCCAGTAATATTAGGCAGAGTCATGACTATTGTTAGTGCTTGTAATATCTTCTGCAATAATAAAAACAAGCTGGGTCTATTATGACCTTTTTCATTATGTTTTTTTGTTTTACTTAGGCAATTCACTTTTCTTCATCTATGTTACAATATCATCATTTGAACAGAAAAGTTATGCTACTGAAATGTTAGAGGCAACTACAAAAGAACACAGTCATAACTGAGGATTTTTTTTAATGGGGTAAAAAAGACTTTTACTGATATTGTATTTTTTTCCAATTTAACACTTTTTTTTTTCTCTCAAAATAATTGAAAAGAATTTTGCTCCTTTGTTAGGAGTTGAAAGTAAAATATGTAAAAATGTCCTGCTGGTGTGCATACATTGTTCTGTCACAGCCTGGGCTGAATGTCCCACTTTTCTCTGAAAGTTATTAACATATGCCAAAGAGCTTGTGGAAGGCCTGATGGAGGATCAAACTCTATCCTAGCAGCCTTGAGGGGTCTTGCCATGGAGACATGCCTTCCCACTGGCTTCTTCCCAGCAATCACAGAATGCTAAAATATATCAAGAGTCGTGGGAAAAGAGCTGCTCCTGAAATGCGCCCCATATTGTGACAAAAACAGTGAACTGCATTAGGACTGTGCAAAAAAAGTAAGGATAATATCATCTATTCATAATCATCAAAACATCTCCAGTGGAACTCATCTGACAAAGGAGTGTTACGTTAGGACACATAACAATGGTACCAGAAATTTGCCAGGAGATTTAACTGGAAAAATGCCTTTCCATTTTCAGGCACTCCCCACAATGGCAAGAGCAAAAAGAAATGAAATTCAAAAACTGAAAAAGAGATTGTGGGAAAAAACCCATTTAATCTGGCAGTGCTGCTGGCAATTGGCTAACATCTTTATGCCATGTAGCTGTGTGGTTTCTCTGTTCTGGTAACCCCTGCCTGAGCATGGCCTGCAGAGAAATCTGTGTTGATCTCATGAGTCATTCTCAGGAGATGGCAAACACGACTAGAAGACTGGAATACAAGACACATGTTACAGGGTGAAAACCAAAAGAACTGGAGGGTGTTTAAAAAGCAGTCAAGAGATTAACTCTGGAGAGATGGCGTAAGGAAATGGGCATGAAGGAAGGGTGCAGAACATGATCACAGCACCCTTTGCTCCTGCTGTCCTCCAGAGCTGCTGCTTGAGTGCAGGGAGTCCATGGCAGCCCCACAGAGAGCTGAAGGAAGAGGCAGTTGTCTCACTGGTCCCAGACAAGGAGACCACTAATGGTCCCTCTGGCATACAACTACCATTCTCCATTACACACGTACCACAGACTTCAGTAAGCTGTGCAATAGTTTGCTTGGCACAGGGTTGACATTGTCTTGCTATTTATGAAATCAATAAAAGCTTTCTTGTTTCTTAAGCATATGTTCTTGATTAAAAGGTTTATTGAAACACACTTGTCCTTCCTGAAACATGTGGATGTCTTTTGGGATGGACAGGCAAATTTTCAATGTCACAGAAGGTCGTATTCAATTGCAAATACCATAGCATGCTGACAACACATGTACAGCAGCCTCAACATCGACAGTGTGCCATAATGAGCTCATTAAAAGGGTTGGGGGCTTTTTGTGAATCAGAGCATGAAGAAGTATTGGGTCACACCTGATGCCTCTGCACCCTGGTTTTGAAGATAGAAGTGCCTCCACACACTTGTCCAGCTGGCAGAAGCACTGAGCAGTCAGCTCTCCTTCTCTCCTTCTCTCCTTCTGTGCTCTGCTAAGGGCAGCTTTCTGCTGTCCCACCACCCACCGAGTAGGCATTTGCCTTTAGAAGATTCTAAAACACAATATGCATTGGTAACACAAGGCAGAAATTTCTCAAATGCTTCAAGCCATGTCCTGACATGTTTCCATTCTTCTTTCCCTCTTCCAGAATTCATGCACATTATTCAAAAATGGGTCTGTAGCTCAGAAAAGATCTTTCTCAGATTTCCACTTACTGAGAAGTCTGTCACCCTGAAAGCAGATAAAATCAAAATAACAGTAGTACTAATAGACCATTTAATGTCTGCAATGTGAGGCTGTGGAAAGTGGGGGAGATGCAATACATATGCAACCAAATGACCTTTGAAACATCTTGGTATGAGAAGCTATTCCAGTACTTTGTAGACGATGTAGCCATATAGCCAGTTCAAGGACAGAAATATGGAAACGTGTTTTCAGGTTCAGTTCACTATTTCAACAGAGGAGAAGCAAATAAAGAGAAAAAATTAGTCAGTATAAGTCAATAATGCATTTCCAAAGGGTGTTTTCATTTAAAACGTAAAAAAAATGCTGAAGCTGCTTAAATTTGTAAAGCATAAATTAATGTATCATTCAAAATTTTTAAAATATCCTATTTTACATAGTTTCTATTTTGTTGAAAAAAAAAAGCCACTAAACCATTATTTGTTTATCTCTACCTGAGGCTGCCTGCTATGGCATTTCTTGTTCTCTTTCAGTTTTAATTCCTCTTTTGCACTTACACTCCATCTTACTATCTCATTCTACACCATTCCTTTCAGATTAAAAGAATCCATTTTTTTAGTTACTCTGAATCTAGTAGTGAAAGGTGATGGGAAGAAGATATTTTATATAAATGTGCCAGTTTGTTTGCTTGAACAGCAGAGATAACATTCTCAGCTCTGTTCTTTAACAACCGTTCCCAATCGAGAATTGGGGTAAAAAGCAACATAAAAGTTGGTATTGAGAATTAATTTTACGTTACCAAAACCAAGTTTTAAAAGTGGAGCAGCCTATTCTATAATAAGTTATTGTGGTGTATAACTTCAGCCAGTATGGGTTTTGAATTTTATATTACAAACTTTGGAAGGCGTCAAAAGTACACTAAACATATTAGAGACAAATATTACTGCTGATCTATTAATTTAGAAATGTAGATCAGTTGGCCAATTACCTTTTCATCTTTCTTTATGCAAAACTTAGTAAGAACAAATTGTGTTAGACCTAAGCACTTGCTTAACATTTGTTGGTTAGCACAATTACATTCAAGGACTTGTCTTCATTTCCTAAAGGACAAGTTATACACACGTTCAGCCATAGTGTCACTGAGCTTCCACTTCTGTCTGTTGTACAATGGATTGAAACATCACCACATTCTTGCATTTTTCTTTGTGGAAGAAAGTAAAACAGATTTGGCAGTGAAGGAATGTTGCAGCAGAAAGGTTCACAAGATAAGTTCTGGATGAAAACCAAGACTATAATTGTACCAAAAAGTAAAGTAACTTGGTTTTATTTTAAATTTAAAATGTATTTTAAATTTAACTGCAGTTTCAGGGCAGCATTTCTTTGCTTTATGCAACAGTGGCTAGCAATAGTGAGATTTACTCTGGGGACATCAACCTGAGTTTTCTTTGGGTTTGTAAAGGGTTTTCCTTCACCATAGTCAGTTTGGACTGAATAGGGTTTCTTTCTATATTTTTCCCTTCACTTAGCTCAGTTGAAAAACATCAAAGAAATGGTCATTTGTTGAGAGACTGGCATCTAGCAGTCACTATTACAAGTCAAATGTTAAGGAAACTTTGCCACCATAGAGAAGCTTAATTTTTCTAATTGGTATGTATGGTAGGATGCTGAGGTAAAGTTGGAGAAGATTTCCCAGTTCTAGAAGATGTTAAGCACTGGATGACTTTGCAGCTTCAGTTTCTGAAATTACAGTGCTTTTAGAAGCATTTTCTTTTGGGTTCTTAGGGAAGTATAAGAAAGTCTGACCTGCATCCAGCAGGGATACCTGTGTGGGAGGAGGCCTTGGTGTACTTCAGCTTTGCATTCATCTTGCCTGGAGCAGTGACTCATGAAGTACAAGTACCTACAACATGCTGGCTCCCATGGAAACCCTGCTGACTCCCTTCCTCTGAGCATCTCCCTGGATGGTCTTGCCAAGGAGATGCTCAGACCTGAGGTGCAGGGACAGATGTGGGATAATGCCACAGACACTCATGCTAACCAATGGACTCTGGGTATTCATGGATCTGGGGCTCCCTGGCAGCTGAGTTCACCTAGGCCCATGCATCTTTGTCCTTCCTTGATGAGAATATTTTTAAGCTGATATTCCTTTCCATGTGAGAAGCAGACAGGTTATCCCCAAAAATGAAAGGCCTCTTTCCAGGCGTCACAATTAAAGGCGTTGTAAGGAATGCGGGAAAGCCACGCGCCATAGTTCCAGTGGATGCCAGTGAGGAGTGGGTACCTGAGCACCCCAGGTGCCTTGGAAAATCCCAGACACTTATGAAATCAAGCAGCTCTCAGCTGTCCTTACACATTCCAGCAGAGGCTGTGTCTCATTTGCAGGCTCCAGACTGTCTCTCTTTCTGGCATGGGAACAGCGCTGCTTCAAGGAGCGACGACACGATCCTGGTGCATTACAATGTGAAATCCTGGCTGCTCTGAAAGCACCCGTGGCCTGAAATATGGGGACAACAGATCCCACTGAAGATAGGTCCGTACTCTGGGTGTCAAAATGTTTCCCAAGGACTGGGTTTCCTATTCAAGCTTTTGCTATTTTCCCTGGTTTGCGTTTTGCCACTCCTTTTTTCCATTCTTTTTGCTGCTAGCTATTTTTCATTAGTATCTCTGGTCAGCAGGAACCTACCCTGCTTCAATTTTACAAGAATTTTGACAATTGAAATTTACCCCATCATGTGTTTCAAAGTAATCACAACAATTCTTCATCTATTACAAGCTGTGAATTGCTCAGACATCTGACCCAAATTATGGCTTCAGCTGGCATGAACAGGAATTTACTCAGTGAAAATCAGTTCCTCCCAAAGAATTTGTTTCATCCATGCAACATTTTTTGAAGTGTAATTTGAAGATTAGTAAGGACTCTGTGTTATCACTTACTACCAACTAAAGGTTGATTTCCTCCACTGTTTTAAAAAGCAGATGGAAAATCAATTTCCTTGAGATTTCATTCATTTGTATCAATTCTAAAAAGAAATTGAAAATAGTAATATTTGAATGATTTGAAATGAAAATGGAAGATTGCAGTCCAACTCCCTCAGTTTATTTTCATCCTTCCTATTTCCCTTTCACTGTTACATTGCAACTTTTTAATGTCAGAAATGTTGCTGTCTACGTCTATGTCTGTGTTGCTGTTTCTATGTCTACAAGATTCAAAATGTAAGAATTTGCCTTGAGATTTAATTTATTTTTTTCACCAGCTCAGAATTTGATCCCAGCTGAATCATCTCAGTAACAGGTCTTGCATCTCACATCAGATTCCAGAGAAGTGACTACAGTTTCTCTGTAGACAGATGCACTATATTCCATTCCAGGCTGTCTGAACCTGGGCAGTACTCATCTGCCCCACATTGAGGAATTTTACTGGGACCTCACTTGCCTCTAGGCAGATGAAGTGCAGGTCACTGATTTTGGCTCTAGAGTGCCTTCTGCCAGCCTTTCCTTAGGAGGCAAAACCCCATATTCAAGCTCTTCCAGGCACTGAAACTATTGGCACAGGCCACTCAGTGCCCTTCTTGGCTTGCTCCACTTCTTGGAGCTCCACATATGCTTGGGAAATCTCACCTCATCACTTATTTCCTTCAGGAAAAAAGAGTAAAAAAGAATGCAAGGCCACTTTAATTTCCTAGGAAATTATACACAAAAGTACCCTGTGCATACAGCCAGTCTCATCCCTGTCTGTGAGTCTGGGGCAGCAGACAGAGCAGGAGCTGTGATGGAGACCTTGCTGCGCTGTAATCCCTGCTGATGTGCCCTGTGGACACACACACGCTCGCTGGAAAGCACACACGGTTCTGTGGTGCCCACTTGCACCCTCAGGGTCTGATGGTGTCCTGATACCTGCTTTTACTGACATCTCAGGGTCTCAGCAGTTTGTGCTGGGTTTCCACAGAGGAGTTTACATCTTGTTCAGACGCTGTGCTGTGTCAGAGCAAACTCCTCTTAACAACACCTTGTAAAGTCTCATGAAAGCGGTGCTGTGAGACGCACCTTGTTAGCTTTCCTGACAGCTGCAGCCTTAAATAAGGCAGCTGCCACAAATACTGATGAAAATGCAGTAGGGGCTGCCACAGTGTGCAGCCAGAGTGACACTGGGTTGCTGGGAGGGCCACCCGTGCCCAGAGGCAGAGTAACATAAGTGTCAGTATTTCACAGACCTTTGCCTTCTCTTCAAGTCAGGATCCCATTGCAGTTAGAGGAACCCAGGAAGTACAGGAAGGGCAGGAGGCAGGTCCCTAAACACAGGCGTCTACTGCCATTTTACACACCACATTTATATGTCTCTCCTCCTCTAATATGCCTGTCTATTGCACTTGGCTTTAATCCATCTGCACCAAACTCCAGCCACATCCCATCTGCCACACTTTCACAGCATCAGTGACAATGGTCTCCTTGTGCACCAGGTCAGGTGCTCATCAATATTCTCCCTGCCTGTGTGTAATCAAAACATTCCACTGCTCAGTTTGTCTGCCAAGGGTCATCATCCAAATGACAGAGGTTGTGGCTGGAACAAACCATGGTATTTGGTGACACAACTTGCATTTCTCTCTTTCCAGCTCACCTCAGAGTTTCTGAGTGCCTATCTCAATGTATGTGGTTATTCTCAAGCCTATTTCAGAAAAAAACAGTTGCACTAAGCATGGGTTTAGATGCTATAAATTTACTTGATGCTGAAAACATAAGGTTTAAAATTAATTTCCTCAAGCACATCTTTGTACTAATGTGTCAGCGTTATGTTTTAGCCAAAAGCTGGTGCCATGTCTTACCTCAATCTCCAAGGCAAATTTCCAGCATGTTATTCAACAGGGAGGGAATTGCTACATAAAAGAATGTCCAGAGTCCCTCAACAGCATCTGGTTCTGGGTACATTGTCAGAGAAACCCGCAATTGGCACTCTTGCCACCTACATGGGGCTTCTCTTGAAACGAGTTGTGAGAAGTCTGATTCTAATGGCAAGGCCTAAGGATGCTGCTTTAACTTCTCTTGTGATCACGTTAAAGAAGTGTTCTTCATATGTGTCTACTCTGTGTGTGAGTTGTGAGTTTTTGGTCTGAGTAACAACCATCCTGGCAGAGGGTTACAGTTCTGAGCTCGGGAGCAGGGAATCAGGGATAGTTTTGCTCTCACCACACCCTGAGAAAGATATGCTCAGTTGGTTTTGTGGATGATGTGAAGATGGTATAGGAGTGATTTTTTCTGCATTTTGCCTTGTTTTGCATACCTGATTAACGTGTTGAGGTGCACATCTCTATACCTAAAGCCTAGCAACTGGAATGATACAAGCTAAAGAATGAAAACTTCTGTGTGTGTTGGACCAGGGATGGTGCTGGGGATTAGTGCCTGCAACCATTTTAAATTCTGTAGTTTGTCTGAGGCTCAGCAATTGGCTCCTTTTCAGTTTCTGTAAAAAGTGTTTTGTGAATTATTCACGGTGTGGGTCTCTTCTTTATATAGTGCATGTTCCAAGAGCTGACAGATTTATGCTTTGCCAGAGGTGCACGCGGGTGGACACAGTTACACTGACTGTTTTACTAGGTAAGGAAGGAAAGTTTTCCTGAGTTGTATTGTAGAACTTGCAGCTCTGTCTTCATTGTATTTCTGTTCAGGAAGTAATTCCAGATTGTTTACTGGTGCTTTGAGTGCCTCTTTTGATCAAGGTAATCTCTTCTTTAATTTTTATGTTTCTTCCATAGACGTTATCTGTTCTTTTGGCAAATTGTTTAATGCCTGACCTTTTACTCTGGGGGAGTGATTTGAAATACTCTTAGCTAGATGCTATATGGAAAACATTTGGAACTACATCCTCTCTGATCAGTGATTTAGCCTTGGCTAAATGTTTGGTAACATTTCCTTTCCAGGGAAAGACAGTATAACTTATGGCATTTTGGTGCCACACTCTTTGTAGCCCATTTGACAGGTTATATTACAATGGTAGATAATTTATTTTCCATCTTTATTGTCTCTAACAAAGCTATATATAAGAATTTGAACTGATGTTTCATAGCTCATGTTTTATTTCAAACATTTTCCTCCCATGACTTTCTGTGACTCACCCTAGATAAAGCAATTTCTCCTAAAGAGATGGACTTCTTTTGAGGGATGGCTTCTTCTCCATTTGGGCAGTATTGGGAAATATGAAAGTGAATAATAATTTTCTGTAAGCAGCACATAGGAGTTCTGGGATCCATAGAACTAACACTATCAGTCTTTTGATGAACCTTAGGAACTAGCAAGAGCACAAAATAGCAAAATCAGTCTTATGGGAGGTGTGGTATGACAAAGTTTGGGGTAAGTGGTCTGGGCCTGAGCTCCCAAATTTTTGCACCAGCTCCCTTCTGCTTTGCCCTAGGCTAAAGTGTGGGACACAGAAGGCAGGTGACAGTGTCAAGAGCCTGGGAGGACCAGCTCTTCTTTGACCCACCGTGTGAATTGACACACAGAGGAAACCATGGCAACCACCAAAATGCAGCTGAAATGTGAAGAGTGGATTATTGCATTATCTCACTAACAACACCAGGCAGCTGAGACACATGGGAACACAGGCTGTGTTAGTCTCAGTTCATCCTAGAGACCAAAGGCAGACAGAGAAACAGGCTGTGTTAGGCTCAGTTCATCCTAGAAGGTTTTGTGCACATGCATTTTATCACAAGGCTGTGTTTTTATGATCTTTCTCTCTCCCAGCTGGAGGCTGAAGCATGTCTGTTAGACTGTTATCTCTACACAGGAATTCTACTTCTCGAAGCAGGCAGAGGATGAACGACACTAGGCATAATAAATGGAGTTTTCCCACACCGACTTTCTTAGCATTCCCAGCTGTAAGGTTCCAATTCCCAACTTCAAGCAAAAACCATTCTGTCCTCACCAAATCCTCCGGTTTTAACCCTCTCCACCCAACACCTACATTTTGCAGAACATGTGTCCAGTGGTGACTCATCAGATCTCATCAAGATCCTGGCAGTATCTCAGCTTTGGAGCAGCATGGGCTGGAGTGGAGCTGCTTCCCTCTACACTGACCCGTGACTCAGGAAGCTGTGTTCCCAGGTGGGAAACCCAGCACTAATGGTTTGCCTCTTGAGGTTCACAGGCTTTGTTAGTTAGCCTCTTTTTTCAGGCCATGTGAAAGACACTTGGGGGAAAGTTTTGCCACCTAATTATAACCAGGTCTTTACCCTGAGGCTTGAGGAGAGATGGACAAACCTCCAGGGAATGGGGCAGTGCAGAGTTTTGTCCATTCTTTGGCTGTCATCTTTAGGCCAAGGATCTGGCAAATAGACTGCAAACTGTGTGGTTTGACTGTGACCCTCATCATTCCTCCTTTGTTCTCAGTAGGGTTTTGTCTCTGGAGCATTCAAATTTTGCCTAAAATGCATGAGGTTCTTCCACCAGTTTGATTTCTGTTGATGGTGGATATCTTTTGATTATGAGCATCAAGGGTTGTTGGTCTGTATTCCAGGTGTTTTTTGGAGTAATATCTGCATTTTTCTCCTGTGTTCCATTATTGTAAATTACCTAGAAAATGAGACAGGGTTTGGCCCTCGCTGAGTCTGTTTTTAGCTGAAGCTTAGTAAAGAATATTGTGAAATTGCCTTTGTGACCTTTCCATTTTGCTTGCTCTTGGCTGCATCTGAGTGAGCAAAATTATTTCAAGCAGGTATCTGAAAAAATTGGAATCAGATGCAAATTTAAGTTTTCACTCAAAAATATGCAAAGCCTGACATAGAAATTATTCAGATAATTTGGAACTTTTCAAGGGGACTAGAACAAGAAAACCTCAGTCTGACATCCTGAAGGCTGGGTGAAAGTAACCTCACAATGATGCAATCTCAGCAAACCCACAAAGGCCAAACAAGGTGACCTGAAGATGACAAAATCAAAACCAGAGAAGATAATTTTAAAAGGTGTAGAATGGAGATGGGAAGCTATCAATTGATTAAAGGAAATTTACACTGAAAATGGAAATTTGTGGAAATTTCCATATATTGATGGAAAAAAATGAACAAACTATATATGGAAGACAAAGAAGGTGAGTATTAGCTAAGATAGTTTTGTCAAGTATAAATAATGTTGAACTGGTTTGTTTTCCTTCTGCAACAGGAATAACATATCCTGTGGAAAGGGCAAAAGCAAGAGTTTCCACATTCTATGTTTCTAGCCAGGTCTTCCTCAGCACTATTTCACTTGATACTACAATTTAGGGAAGCACAGTCTGGATGGTTGGTTATCTGTCTTTTCTACTGTAGAACCACGAGGAAGCTCACAGTGCTTCACAGTAAATTCTGCTTACTGAAAATATGCCTACTTCTCTTTGCTGCATCTCAGAAACCCCTTAGAGGCAGCACATCCAAACCCTAAAGACAATGCTTTCCCAGCCACTGGTTCACACAAAACTACCCCAGGCCCAGTACAAAGCTGGTGGCACACATATGGGCCACTGCTCAATGCAAAACACATAGAGGTGGTTTCTACAGAACCTCATCTCAGTTTGCTCTGTCTCTAGGTAATGAGCCAAAAGCACAGAGGCCCCTGGAGCCATAAATCATAGCTGGCAATGATCCAAGGGGAATCAATAAACTAGTTGAAGAAGTTGAACTCATGTCAACCATTCTTATAAAAGCAAGACTACAGACACCAAGACAAGAAATTACCATTCTGCTCTACTCAGTGCTTGGTAACAGCTCATCTGGAATATTCCTTGTGGTGGTCTGGCTTTCATCCCTGCAGATGGAGAAAGGCAAGGAAAAAGCAGCAGAAATGACTAGTGATCTAGAAAATACGACTTGTGAAGGAAGATTGAAGTAACTGGGTTCTCAGACTGAAGGAAAAGAATATTTTAAAATTCAGGAAGTTCTTTTATGTCCTTTAATATGTATAATGTTGCTTACAAAGGAAATAAATAAGCTATTTCCCATATTCACAATGAAAAATAGTAGGCTTAATTAACTGCAAAGGACACTGAACATAAACATTAAGGAAAACATCACAATATTAAGGGTTGCAAGGTGGAGACTAGTTTCCCTAAGGCTGCAGGTCTTTGAAACACGAGTCTGTCAGGAAAGGATAAAATACACATCACTGAGGTGACGGACTGTCTGGTCAATCCAATTGGCTGGACACCAGTGGATTGACCGGTCCCAGAAATCACTTTACAGCCTTTATTTCTAGAAGCCCATAAAGCTATTCAGTATAAGATAAGATAATATCTGATAGCAGATTTCAGCCAGCCCTTTTGGCCAGATATCTCCAGTTAAAGAGACAGGATAATTTACAATAAATGTTTTTTTATAATACTGATTTGTAGTACTATTTTACTTGAAAACTACATAGATGAGACTATAAATCCAGATTGTAGCTGCTATTTTATTTGCACCTGGGTTAAATTTCAGTTATGCCTTAGACTTTTGGTAACTTTGTCCATTTTTACCATTAGAGATCTGCTTGTAAATCCTTGCAGATTTGCAAATACGTGACTTGAAAACCTTGACTGAACTCAAATAAGCATAGTACATCTGAGTAGATTTTTTAGTAAAAAAAAATGTGTTGTCCCACTGTTCACACACGTCTGATTGTTTATGTGCATGCTGAAGAGCACAGACTCCACCACTGATTCCCTAGGGATTCTACTGAAGTCCTTTCTCCAATGAGAAAATCTTTTCCATTATTCAACCCATTATTGATACACAAATTATCTTCCTTCTAACCCCTTGGCAATTTAATTCTTTTTGAAAAGCTTCAAAGGAATCCAACACGCATAGTGACTTTTCTCTACACAGTGTGAGACCTTTCCCAACATTCCACACTCATCTCTCTGACTACTAGTCTTAGTCTGTGCCATGACCCTGAGTGGATGTCAGGATTGCTGATCTGTTTTCTGGATTAAACATTAGTCACATCTATCAATTTCCATTCCTGTGGCATCACAGCTGAGGTATCATTCCTAGATGGATTATATATCCAAGCAGTAGCTTCATGACTCAATATCTGAGTTACAGCTATATTCAGAAGCCTGGTCTGAGTAGCTTCTGGCCCTGCTAACCAGACATTATTCCTATCAGCACTTCTGAAATCTCATTTACTCATTCTTTAGTTTTAGGAAGCGTTTTTGCCATAAAGGAAGGCTAAAGTCCAACACAATGAACACCAAAACTTTCCTGCTAACCTTACTGCCAGGGCCCACTGTCTTGCTTGCCCATTTTACACCTCAATATCAAGTTTCTCCTACAGACTCCTGGCTGGTTTGTTTGGGTAAAATGCATCATGCTGGGTTTGACAGCTCAAGAGGGGTGAGTCTGGAAAACAGTGAGACTGGAAATGCATTCCCAGTAGATACAGGCACACAAAGCACTCCAAGTACTGAAATCCCTGCCTTTACCCTCCTTTGGTTCCTCCTCTAGGCATCATGTCATAAGGTGTGAATAATTCCAAGCAGCTTTTCCCATAATGTGTCCTAGAGCTCAAGACAAGGACCCCCACAGATGAAAAGGAGGTCTGGAGAGCTGCTCCCAGCGATGCTCTGTGATGGGTTAGGGTCTGGACACTGGGGCTGAAGTTCTCTGGGGACAGCCCCAGGAGGAGCCTCGAGAAGTTCCTCCCTCCTTCCTTGGGGATCCTTGATTTGCATCCCCACTTGCCCTTGGGCCTCTGTGATCCTCAGGCTTCTGGAGATGGATCTTTGGTGGTCTGATGGTCCCTGGGAGGGGCCTGGGAGGACCTGGGCAGGGTGTTGTGCATCCCCTACTCTCTGTGCTCCTCTCTGGGTGTGCAAATAAGCTTTCATTACATAATCTGACCATTTCCTGCTTCTGATGTGTTTAAAAATGTTTCATATTAGCTTTTGCCTCTGGTGACTTGCTCTTGAAAATCTTTTATCTGGTCCAACCTTTTTATATTTTCACATGTACTTTGACAGACATTGTCTTTATCCCCTGCTTGAAGTAACCTTTTCCCCATTTTTTTTTTTTTGTAAACTTCTGTTAGCTTCTGCTGGTTAACCAAACTGACTTATTTGCCTTATCAGGGGTCTTTCATAGTTTTTATTCATTTGAGAGGAGCATTTACTCTCTATTTCTAAAATGGTGTCCTTAAAGAACCTCAGGATTCCAATAGGCATATTATTCCCAGTCCCTTTTTAATTCCTTATCAAACAGCATCTTCATTTTTTCATAAATCTCTTCAAAAAATACAGAATAAGTCAATTTTGTGGGATTTGTGTTTGTCTGTTTTGTTCCTGCCAGAAGGCTGGGTTTAATACATTACAAGCCCTTGTGAGGGGTTCTATGTAAATAGTTACCCACTGAGCCACATGCCCTGCTGTGTCTTTGCTGCATGTCCTCTAAGGTCATGGATACAGCATGACTTTAATCACTTTAATTAGTTGTGACACCACCGAAGAGGATGGTCTCCCCTTTTTTCCCTGCTGCTGCTCCTTCCCCTCTGGATCAGGAAACAGAATTCAATAAAAATATGTGACACTTACAAGTTCCATGTGAAGCCTGCTGCCCTTCACTTTGGGAACAGCATGTAAAGCAGGGAGTTCAGCTGAGTAAAGCTCCAGCTCAGCTTCTTTTCAGGTTTGGCTGGGGCTGAAAGTGCTGCCAAGAGCAAAACTTCAACAATTTCTCTTGGGCTCAGCTCTCATCCAGTTTCTTGTCCCAGCTTACTGCAGCCCCATTGGGCAACCTGTCCTTTGACTCGTCACTTGCCATGCTTGAGCAAGAGCGCCTTTACTTGGCTCCTGAAAAAGCCAGTATAAAAGTAGAGGAGGTACTCCTCTACTTTTCACCACCGGTTGGACAAGCAGCCTTTTGCACTCTTCTGCAGTTCTAGGGAAAGGCTTTGGCCTCTGCAGCTGGTAATATTTTTGCAAAGAGGAGGAGATTAAAAACATCATGCTTCTTACCACCTTTGCCAAAAGCACTTGAAAACAACTTCAAAGAAGAACATCCCCCCTCCACCCTCAGAGTGCAAAACATCCTTTTGTAGGGAGTCAAACCAGACCAATGAAATGGGGGAGAGACACCTTCTTTGATCATTTGTTGCTCAGACAAACTCGTGGGTAACAGTTTCTAGGTTAATTAAATGTTACTTTGTACTGACAAACCGAGCCTGTGCTAAAGCCTCAGGATTTGTTTGTGTGGCTGGAAGCTTGCACTCCCTCATAGTCATGGCATAAACCACAAACCTTCCAGCCTAGTAACATGCAAACATAATAGCAAACAGCAAGATACAAGACCTGACCTCTTGGCTTGAGCACTGGCTTTGGGGAGTGAGCTTCCCATGTCAAGAGCTGGTTATCTTCTCAAAATCCACTTCTTTTCTTTCAGGAAAGAAGCATGTATTCAGTTTTTATAAACTTTCCCATTTTTGTTTTCTTTTTCTTTTTTTTCCAACTGCTCCCTGATCAGACTGGCTCAGTTAACTTGTTTTCTCTGCAAAAAGGAGGAAATGGGGAGGAAGGAGAAAACAAGCCTTGCCTACTCCTTTTATGATCAGGAGTAAGAGGAACGAGCATGTTATAGATGGAGGGCCCTGGTTGCTCTGAGTTTCCTTCTGCTTTCCCATGTCTGTACATAAAGTCTTGCAAAGGTGAGTGATAGCACAAAAATCCCACTGCCATGGGAGAAGCATTATTTCCACGTGCTGTTACTTATCTGCTACTTATCATAGCCTATCTGAAATAGCTTCTGTCATAGCAGAAAAATTAAAGCACAAGTTCAGCAGTTCCTTGGGCAGCCCTTATTTACCTGTACTCTATTCTGAGCAGCTCTTCCAAAGATTTCAAAAGGCTTCAGCTACAGGAAAGAACAGAGCTCAAAACTACCCTGTGGTGCTGCGGATGTTGAGCCCGTGGTGACAAGCCCAGCTGTGAATGCTACCTCTGGAAAGCGTTTTTCAACTGGGACACCACAGACAGCACCAGATGCTGCAATGCAAACACTGACTAATGTTGGGCATCGTCTCTAGAACAGATCTAAACAGCCAGGTATCTGTATTTGCTGGCAAATGGACATCAGGGTCCTAATTTCTAATTTGTGTATATATGGTGGAGCACATGCAAAGCGACCTAGTAAATGCAGGGTAGTCACAGAATTGTCAACTATGCTGTACAAAAATCACACATCAGGCTCTTTCTTTATATAAAGGCATTGGTTTTAAAATAATTACATTTTAAAAGTACCCATAGCTTTTTTGCTTGTTTGAACCCTTTAATAGAAAACAAATAAAATTTCAAGCTTCTGTCTAGCTTGTGACAGCTAGGATCTGAATTACTACTTTGAATCAATTCTGGGATTGTCTTGTGTTTGCTGGGCTGTGGGAGTCAGGCTCTGAGACCCTCTGGTAGCATTATAATTACAATAAAATGCCTTGGTTCCACAGAGCACACCCTTGGCAGTGGAAGAGCAGATCTGTTTGTGAATTTCATTCTAAATAACTGTTGGATTTAATTTTCTTCTTCTTCCGTTATTTACATTCAGGCAATGTGTGCCTCTCCAGGGATGGGCTCAAGCCTCTCCCACCAGCAGTGATAGTCTGGCTTTCAGCCTGACCAGCAAGGGCCATGGGAAACCCTGAGAGGGGTTTGGCCCCACTACAACACAGGATTTCTGTTGTCTTTACACTTGGGAAGGTGCAAAAAGCTGACAGTGCAGCTTTCACATGGGACCTTTTCTGACAGGGCCACTCTCTTTTAAAGCATCTGGGAGCTTTGGGACACTTCTGAACTGGCATTTGCAGAGACAAGAACTGCAAGTCAGCTTTTAATTCAGTGTGTGGGGAATGAAAGCTTGCCAATGCTGTGACGACCATGTGTGTTGGTAACTTTCACCATAAGGCTGATCAAGGTAAAATGTGGGCTGTGAGCATGTGGCCAACCTTAAAAACCAGCATTCAGTTACAAAACACCTGTGCCCTGCCTCTCAGAGGTTTCTATCAAGGCATTTTTATTCCAAGGTAGTAATTTTAAGTATCTTTCACATGGTCAGGACCCTTGGGCAGAGGCAGTACAAATGCAGCTCTCCAGAGCACAGAAGAAGAGACCAGGATAGAGGAAGCATAACTCAGAAGGCCAGCAGAGCTCCAGTCTGTGTTCCAGAATTATTCTTGCTTTTCATCCAAAGACTGGAGTGCAATGTGTAAGCAGACCTGCCCTCTGCCCCGAAAGCACTCTCATCCCTCAGCTACAGGCTCTTTCTTGCTGATATTCTCTGATGTGGGTTTGAACATCCTCCAGCTGAGAAAAGCTTAAAAGGCATGTGTCACATTTCCTGAGCACGTGTTCAAACCACTAATATAAAATTTAAGCATTACCACCAAAGCCTTTTTTTTTTTTTTTTTCTTCCTTGCTTTTGAAGGATGCAAAGGACTTGTTTGGTTATGAAAGGCAACACATTAGCACTAAGCCTCAAAAGAGGACCCAGGTTTGGGTGACCACAGCCTGGAGGAAGGGAGTAGGTCTTGGCCTTTCTCAGTATGTCTCTTGAAGGCAAACTGTAGATGCACCCTAACCCATAGTATGCCTGGTTTCCAATCCTCTTTAAAGGCTGCCAAACCTCATCTGTCTCCTGTATCAAAAGCATGAGCTTCAGGTTCTGGTTTCCATGTCAGCAGCCCTGGCTGCCTGCTGCAGCCTTGCAGTCCCACACTCAGGACTCCAGAGACAGTTGTGCAGGCAGGGAATGGTGGACCAAGGATCCACTTTCAGCTTCTCAGCTTCAGAGAGCAGCACCCTGATGGCTGCCCCCTGGCATCCAATGCAGACTAAAGCTTGGCTTTGAATTTTGGAAATATTACCTCTTGCTGCTAGGGAATCATAATAGAGCATTTAAAAGGAAATAAAGAGTGATTTACAGCTTTCAAAATTATGCAATTGAAATTTAACAGAAATTATGCTTCTGGTGTCAGATACCTCATGATCATAACACCACCAGAAAAATACATGTTAAATGAAATTTTTGCATTTTAATAGATTGCTATTACATAGCAAAATTCTGATTAGTTTCCTTTTTAATAAATCGCCTAAGAATTTTCCACACAGATTGAAGAGGCTAACCTCACCTGGCAGTCATGAAAGAGAAAGCATGTTTTTAATGCAAAGCAGTCTTGTCTGAAGATTTACTTTCAGAACACTGTTTTTGTAGGAAAAAAAAGTACCATTGCTAAGAAAACCTTATGTATTGTCATTCTAAATATAAATCTGTTTTCTGAAGGAATACTGAGTAATCTGCTCTGATCTTCAGGATGAAATAATATTTTTCCTTCAGCACAAAACAATACTCAACCCTTTCAAGGTCCAAGATAAAACAATCATCTTGCCCATTGCAGACAGAAAGAACTTTTCTAAACCAACATTAGAAAAATGATTTTTTTTTTATTTCAGGAAAAATTTCAGAATTATGTTGCTCTTTAAATTGAGTACTTGATGGTGTTAAAGGAAGAAAATATAACAGATGAATGTTTATCTTGTCATAATCAAAATGTGCTTTATTCTCTAAGATCACATCCAAATAACTTTTCAGATTCCCTGAGCAACGCAGCAAACCAGTCAGGGCTGGTTTCAAAAAATTCAAGTGTATTCACCAAACAGGTCACCATAGGACAGGGATCATACTGTGAAGATGGTAAAATCTATGCTTTATTATAAATTTCTGTGCAACTGCAGGGCCTCTCCTGTTTTTTAAATTTTTCTGGAGCTGATGCCTGCCCAAGTGACACTGCTCCACTATCAGCCCGACTGATAAAGCCTGGTTCCACGTGGATCCACCTCCCTACCTGAGCCATGCTGCAGACTTTCTAGAGGGCCCTCATCTCCTCCTCCTCCTTCTCTTCCCCCATGCTGCAGACTTTGTGCTCAGCTCTCCCCCACTGCCTTCTCCTGGCAATGCCCTCAGCACCCCAAACCAGCCAGCAGGAGCTGCAGGCTTTTCAGCAAGTAGTGTGAGGATAAAGCTGTAAGTCTGGTGGGAGAAGCAGAAATGTCCATCAACATCCCTTCAGGTGTTGCACTGCGCCAGGCACACTCGGATCCAGAATCTCCAAGTGTGCCTTTCCATGAGGGATGCCCTTCCTCATACTAGAGAATGAGGAACAGGCTGATCTCACACCTTCCTTCAGCACCAGCCAGAGCCTGTGTCAGTTTGTCTGTGAGGGACACTGCACTTCGTTCACAGGATATTTTGTCCTTAGAAATATTTCACAACTAAGAAAGGAGAAAAAGTATTCATGCCATGAGCTCTGTCTGCAAACTCTCTCCCACTTCTTGGCAGTGGAATTTATTAGTGGTGCTTTGGCACCATCATGCTCTCCCAGGATGAAAAGATCAGTTGTTTTAGTTGTTTCCAATTAATACACAATTTTAAATAAATTTTCCACATAAATTAGATTTTTACACTCTTCAGTAGTGCCAGATGGACAGAGCCATCTGTCAGAGATTAACACTCACTAAAGGACAGCTAGTATTAAAAAACATAACAATAATGTAACATTCCAAAAAATTTTTGCTTTGTACATTGGTTGAACAAACAATTGCATGTAAAGCTGCTCTTATTTTTAAAGATAATAATTTGTGAATACTTGTATAATACTTTACTGAATTTGAAACAAGAGATTGTTGGATGATTAACCCATTTTTACAGCTTGGGGACATTTCTGAGGGTATCTGATCTGGGGTGATGCTGCATAAAAAAACCAGAGAACTAGAAACTGTACAGCCATCACAAAACAATAGGCAAGCCATGGATTGCTGCAGGAAAGAGAGAATCCCTGAATAAAGTGTATTTTCCTTTGAATTGAGAAGAAGAACCTGGATAAAAGTTAGTAGAAGAGTTGTTTAAATGATGGGCATTGCCATTACCCCAGGCTCCCTCCTGGAGTTCTTGTTTGTATTTTTCTCCTCGCTGTTCCACCACCAGCCAGAGCTTTGCACCAAGGGATCACGAGTCCAAGCCTTGCATCCATCCCCCTTGGCACAAAGGGCTGAGGGAGTGGTCCTTTGGCTGTCACAGCCCACTCTGGGGCCACACTCCTTGGGCCACCGCAGCCCCTCCTGCCGTGGGGACTGCTCGCCCAGGGCTCCCCTGGCAGCCTCAGCCCATTTGCCAGCCCTGCCGTGGTGCCTGGAGCCCTGCAGAAGCTCCCACCCAGCAGGGCAGCTGCAGCCAGCAGTAGGAATGTGATCCCCTGTGAAGGGGAAAGGAAGAAGGTAAATCCCCTGTTGTGATAAGGCACGAAATGATGACACAGACACTGCTGCTCTCGAGGGGAACAAAAAAGAAGAAGCTTTATTTTCTGACTCCAACATTTATAGTTTTCCAAAGGTGACAGTGGATTGGAGGGTGACAGTGCCACCTCTCCAATGCCACTGGACAGACCAAGGGTCCATCAATTCTCTCCACCTCTATGAAAAAAATGCAAAACATAGGTTATTTACAGAACTGTGTGTGAAAAAGTTTGTTGAAAGAATGTAAACATCAGAAGGCTTAACAAAGTCTTACAAAATCAGAGCGACAATCCCCAGCTTTCCAAAAGCTCAGCCTGCCTTTTCAGTGTCAGCAGCCCAGGGTAAGATCTTCCTGGCACCAACATGCTGAAGAGGTTTGGCTTGTTATGTGCAGAGACTTGTGTAGTCTCTGCATGGTGTTATACTTTAAGGGCACTGGAGATGGGACTTGCTGAACCAGGCTGCCCTTTTCTTCCCACATTTCTATCACTTAAATCTATCAATGCCAATTTTTTTTTTTCTGTTTCCACTGGAGGGGTCAAGCTGTGATTGGACAGCTGACAGAGCTGCCAATAAAGACTGAGATTTCAGGGTGCTAAAAAAAGAGAAAACTATCTAAACTTATTTTAAAAGATCATTTCAATAAATTAAACAATTTCAAACTGGTTGCATCATAATGAAACTTCCCACAGGCATTTTCACCACTAGCAGAAGCTACCTGAGGTCTGGCAGGGGTTACCTGAGAATTTGGGGTGGGTGACCAAGGTCCCACAAAACTGATCAAGGGCAAATGGAGAGATGAGTTTAATAGAGGAGGGACAGAGAAGCAAGACAACTGCAGACCAGTTGGCTGAACTTTAGTACCCATAAAAACACTGTAAGAACAAACCAGGCTACTTGCAAATACATGAAAGGTGCCAAGCAGATGAGTGATGGGAGAGATTAAGGAGGAACTAACATTTCAAACCTTTGCAGGTTCCTTCTGTGAGAGGATAAAAATAGAAACTGTCATTCTGCATAAGCAATAGATGTGCTTTGACTACAGTAAAGCTTTAGCATTTTCTTACATGAGGTGTTATAGGGGAGCCTATATGACACTATTATAAGGACAGTTCAGAGCTGGTTAGAAAGCTTGCTTCTAAGAGCCACTGCCAGTAAATTTCTCATCAAAATAGAAGGGTGCATTAAGCATGGATTTCACTGAAGCCAGTCTATGGTACTATACTATCTATCTTCATTAATGGATACTGAGCTCCTGAAATACTATTGATAAATTTGAAGATGATGGATAGGGTAGAAGGACTTCTAGTATACAGGCGACAGCCTAGGAATTCAAAGTGATCTAGCCAAACTGGAGAAAGTACTGGAAAAAACAGAAGGCAGTTTGATAAGGACAAGAAAAAGTGCAAACCTGACATAGGTTTCTAGAAGAGCAGGCATTTAACAAGACAACACTTTGGCTATACAGTTGTTCTGTTGAATTTAGGTGTCAGTATCTATGTCACAGCGACTTGTTGCTAAGGAAGGGGGAGCATCATCCTGGGTCACACTGTGCAGCGGTGACATATGTGAAAATTTGGAGTTATACTCCCCCACACTTGGCACCAGTCTGGTCTCAGCACAAATGAGTCATTTTGGATGCTCCAGTTTGAGGAAGTGTTGACCAGCAGCCTGCAGGAAAGCAGCAAGAGCAACTAATCATGGTGTAGAAAAGGATGGAGAGAATTGGGGCTGCTCCTGACAGGAAAGAGAAAAATGAGAATAATACAATAAAGTTTTCACAATGAAAACCAGCAGCTGGAAAGGAGGTGGAGGTGTTTAGCAAGTCTGCTGGGATGGAAAGCAAATAGGATTAAATTGCAGGAAGAAAGCTGAACCCAAATGCCTCCCAGAAATGGCAGCAAAGCCCTGGCAGGACCATGCTGGGGGGCTGGGGGTCACCACACCAAAGGTTTTCCACAAACACAGTGGGGAATCATCTGCCACAAGCAATTTAAGCTTGGGCAACCTGAATGGCAGATGGGTGGTGGACCTCCCAAATGTCATACAATGTAACATTGCTATCTCTCCAAATGCCTGCAAGGGCAGCAAGGCTGCTGAAGAGTCTGGAACACAAGTCCTGTGAAGAACAGCTGAGGGAGCTAGGGTTGTTCAGCCTGGGAAAAAAGGAGGCTCAGGGGGGACCTTATCACTCTCCACAGCTGCCTGACAAGAGGTTGTAAGTCAGGTGGGGGTCAGTCTCTTCTCCCAGGCAAACAGAGACAGAAGGAGAGGACACCGTTTTAAGCTGCACCAGGGGAAGTTTACTCTGGACATCAGAAAAAATTCTTCACTGAAAGAGTGATTGGGCACTGGAATGCTGCCCAGGGAGGTGGTGGAGTCCACGTCCCTGGAGATGTTTAAAAAAAGACTGGATGTGGCACTCTGTGCCATGGTTTAGTTGACAAGGTGGTGCTAGGTCATAGGATGGACTTGATGATCTCAAAGGTCTTTTCCAACCTAGTTAACTCTATGATTCTTTGTAAAGATCCAGACAGAAAGATTAGAGGTCACTTAGGTCTTTTTGCTATCAAAGGGAAAAGTAAGTAGCATGGTTTCTGCTATAAAGATGAGGAATATCAGGCACAGATCCTTGCTTGGATGAAAGTTCAACATCAAGCACAGAGCTGAGCAAGAAGGCCAGTGCATTCTCATACAGAACGTGCAACCCCATCCCCAGGAATCTGGCAGAGCAATTGCCCAGCTTTGGATAAAATGATCAATATCCGAATCAGGACTTCTTTTTGTGTCAATGTCATGTTGCTCAGGAAAATATTCAAGAAAAACAGGGAGTTTTGTTTATAGAACAGTTTAGAAAAAGTTTAATTCCTTTCATGAGGTGTACATAAAAAGAAACTTGGAAGATTTCATTGCCTTTCGTTTACATGTAAAATTGATGTACCCCTCTTACTCTTTAAGAGGGTCTTTTTCCTCCAGTACATTTCATCCTAGAATTACATGTTGCAAAAGGTATTTGTCTGCCATGCCAAAAGAAAGAGGGCATCTAAAATAAGACTTAATTCTTCTGATCTACAGATGGGAGGGCTGAAGAAGCTTTGACATGCTCTGAAAAATCTCAGGAGGGCCAAAACAGAGATCTACTCCTAAAACATCCTTACAAAGCATTTTGAAAGCTCATGATGAAAAACACCCCATGGCAGTGACTGTACCAGTAGCGGTACCTGACTGCGCTGTATCAGTGACGCTGAACCCAGCATGTCAAGGGTTACAGCTATCCCACATCATATCTGGACACTGTGCCCAGTATTACTCCCACAGTCAAGAAGGAACACCTGCAGCCCAGCAGGTTTGGGGGATAGGGGGTAAGTGCCCCAAGATCGTTATAGGATTGGAGACCTTGCCACATGAAGAAGGGCTGAAGGGATTGGGTTCATTCAGCAAGGGGAATTCCATTCCTGCCTTCCAGTGCCAGATACTGAGAGATGATGAAGGCACTCTCTTCATGAGGATTCACTGTGATGGGCAGTTAAGTTATTTCAGGGCAAATTTCATCTCCAGGCACAAAAACTTCTCCTGTGAGACCAGCTAAAGGCTGGGGCAGGCTGCCTGGAGGTGTGGTGATGTTTCCCTCGATGGAACATGCAGGGCTTTGTTTGGCAATGCCCTAGATCACCTAAGGCCCTGCTTTCCACTCACACAGGTCCAACCACGCTTTCTGGCCATGGTCAAGCTGGGCTTTTCCCCTCAGTTTTTGTTTCTCTCAGTACAGCAAGATGCTGGAGAGCCCAAGACACACTGTCTCTTACCTCTGTTTTACCTTTCCTCCTGTGAGGGTACAGCTCTGCACCAGCAATAGCCAGCACCCAAAGGGCATCTTTAGCATCCTGTCAGCTACACCCATGCAAAAACAATATAAACACAGACACAGTGTCTGCAGTGCCCATTTCAGCACACACCTTCCTGCTCCTAGACAGACAGCAACACCAGGGCTAGGTCTGCATTCCTTGTAAGGACTAGTGATGGCACACTCCAGCACATCAGGAGCTGTCAGGGCCCAGATGCTCTCCAGTGAAAAAAAAACAAGCCAGCATGGAAAGAGAAAAAAATAAATTTCAAAATTTCTTCACTGCTGCACTTAGAGATAGCTGGGGGGAAAAGAAGTAGATGTTCTCTTTTTTCTTTTCTATTTTTGTCTTTTCCAGCATGACTTTTTAGACCCTCACCTTCTGACTTCATTCTGGAATGCTGCTTAAGTATAAATTAAGCTGGATCTGGCCTGAGATTTCTCTCTCAGATAAATATGAGGTTAGCTAAAAAACTCTAGTCATGGAAAAACTCATATGTCAAGAAAATCAAGATGTGTTTTAAAAAATTTTAAGAAACCCAGCAGCTTAACTCCTATTTCTTTTTTTAGTGAACAGAATAATCTTATAAAATTAACTGAAGATCAGATAAACAAAACTTCTGCTTAGGGCTGGACAGCATGGACATTTATCTCCAGATACAATTTGAGTGCATCTTCTTCACCTCTGCTTTTGTTCCTCTGCATGGGCTGCCAGCACCCTCCTCCCACAGACTCTCCCCAGGTTACAACAGCTAAGACCTGCCTCCCTCACCACTTTCTTGAGCAGTTCCAAGTCTCCTTAAGAATGTGAAGTTTGATCCATCTCCCATTGACTTCAGTGAGAGCTCAGTCAGATGCAGAGGTATTTTTTCAAGCTTTGAAAAAATAAATATCTGTGCAGAGGTAGCATGCTCAAAGATACACAGCTCAGTGGGTGTCCCCCATCTCCATGGGGGGAACCCTGCACTTGCCAGGCTACACCAAACACACAGACCAGGTCTTGGGGTGCAAGGGTGGGAGATGCTCACATCCCTCCTGCTGGCCCCAGCTCAGGCAGGGCTACAGCTCCAGTGCCCATGTTGCCAAAATTCATCAGGCCTTGGCCACCACCTATTACAGCAGCAAGAGCACGTGTCGAACTTTCCAACTGCAGTGCCACTTGCAGCAGAGCTTGGGAGAACTCCTTCTCTTACACAGCTTGGAACCCAGGCTGCCACGTTGTCTTTTACTGAAGAACACGCTCCCTGAAACACCCCACGGGACAGTAACTTGCGCAGGACTTACAAAACCTGGACTTACAGGTTACAGGAGAGCAGCAAGGGCCCAGAGGCACAGTGGGAGCTGCGCCATTGCTTCTCTTGGAGCGTTTGGTTAGGAGCTTTGTCACCTGAAACATTTGTGCATAACAGATGCTGTTACCATTTTTCCTGTAGTTTGTGACAGAGGTAACTCAGCAGGTGACGATCTCCAAACTAACTTAGAAATAAAGATTTGCATTTAAAACACAGAGGCTGTTGGAAAAGGGGCTTTTGGATACGGGCAAGAAGCTCAGGCTAAGCTAGAAAAAGCGAGGCTGTATCTGATATGTGCACATGACAGCAGCTGCTCCTGCTGCCGCCGGGGCCGCGGCTGCGCTCGGTGCTCCCACACTGACACCTAGCGCCAGCCAGCCCTGCCCGGCCCGGCCCGGCTCGGCTCTGCCCGGCTCCTCCTGCCCTGCCCGGCCCTGCCCGGCTCCTCCTGCCCTGCCCGGCCCGGCTCTGCCCGGCTCCTCCTGCCCTGCCCGGCCCTGCCCGCCGCGGTTCCTCCCGCCCCTCACGCCCACACACACTCGGGGTGCCTTTTTCTTTAAGTCTTGGGGAGGTGTTTTGGTCCTGCGCTTTGGGATTAGTTTTTTTCCTTAAATGAACATAAGACTGTTCGTGCAGTCTCCATAAAGTAGTTTTACACCTGCCACAGCATACCTGTTTTCCACTTGAATGGAATTCTTTTCCCTCATCAGCCCAGTGCTTTGAAGTCGACTTGGAAATAATGCATCCCATTGCCCTGCTGCTTGTCTGATGGACGCAATGCTGAGCCCATTCCAGAGCTATGTGCTTACATACAACAACCAAGTCAGTTTATTTCAGAACAGCTTGAAAGCAGCATTTTGGTTACATCGCAGCTCTGCAAACACAAAACCATTCCTTACAATGCAGAGATGTGCTTTCCCCCCGAAAGCAGCTGTGAGGCCAGACTGCATTTCCAGACCACCCATTTACAGCAGATATCTTACAGACAGATTCTTTGTAACACCAGCTCTTTGGACTGTGATCATAAAGAAAAATAAATTTTACCAGTAAAAAATATGCATGAGTTCAATACTTATTCATCATAGCTGAGCTTAAGGGATCGCTCTTCAAAATCTTTGTAATGGTTCTGGAGACAAAAGAAAAGTAGTTGAAGTCTCAGCCAACAAATCCCAGGGGATGGTTTTCCCTACCTGCCCACACAGAGCAGGATCCCAGACAAGCCTCTGTGGCTCGGGCACTAAGATGCCAACTCTCCACTTTCTGCTGCAAGAGTTTAGCAGAAAAATAAACACCTTTTACCAAAAAAGGGACTTCATAGCACTGCCGTTTTCAGTCTCGTGAAGTTACAGTCACAGGCTCAGGAAAGTAATTTCTCACTTTTTAAAAACTCACTAGAGGAAAAAAAGAAGAGATCTGAGAAGTTTGGGTTTGTAGAGTTCTTAGTTTGATGTGTAACACAGTGTTTTCTTCTTTCTGTCATTTAGGTCTTTGTCATATACAGAACAGATATTAGATCACTCAAGTCTAAAGTTTCATTACTGGCTTCACGCACTGCACAGTTTGAGGCCCTGGCTAATTCTCTTAATGAGACTTAAACACGACTACTAGAATATATTTTTTTTTTACATTAATATTAAAATAATTGGGCTTCACAAGCTTTGAAAAAGATATCTCAAAGTGTTTATATCAATCCAAATGTCAGGATTGAGCAAGTTATTTTGATTATCTTCTCTTAAATCCACCAAGAACCAAACACATCACCTTAAAAATCTGGGGGGTATGGAGGTCCATCTGTCACCTTTGCAAAAAGGCAGAGATGCCTCTATTTACCTTTATAACTTAAGGATTTCAGCATAGGATTCTCAATCCTGAATGTCACCAAACTGAGCTCCACTTGACAAGACACCTCCATCACGCCTTCTCTTTGAAGCAGCAGTAACAGGCTGCCCACCAGTGCACCTGACTGACAGCTGCACTGGACAGTGCTTGGCAGCACCTCAGCTCCCCAACAGGACAACAGAACAGCTGCTGACAACAAACTTGAAAAGCAACCACTTTCTTCCCCATCTTCTCCTCATTTCTCTGCCCTTTCCAAAGAGATCCAACCAACACACCCTCCTGCAACCTGCAAGAAAACAAACTGACATAACTGCTTCCTTAATTTGGATATACCAGTACCACAGCATTTTCATTCCTGGGGCATAAGCAATGGGAGAGATGCCTCAGACCCCGGCAGTAGGGAATGCACGTACTAAATAGGCACCAGAAAAGACATGAAGAAACAAACATGGAGTTTTCAGTTAATCCTGGTATAAGATAATCCCCAAATGACATCAGGTATCTGGAAGTTGTCTGTAGGGACAAATTGTTTTCAGAATTAGGCAAAATCAAATAAGAAAAAAAAAAAACAAAACCACAAAACAAACTTTAAAGACAATAGATTGTGCATTACTGAGAGAATAAAGTAATTTCACCCCTACAGACTAATTCCAAGTCATGTTTTGCAACCATCTATTGAAAAGGCCATCTGGCTACACTGTGGATCCTAACCAAAACATCTCACAGCTTTGACATGCACTGGACCCCAAATTTGTACTTGGTCACACTAAAGATCTTTTCAAGGCTAACTTTCAGGAAATTTTGCCACTGAAGTAGGAAAGCAAAGGGATTTTAAACATTTCTCCAGAAACACAATAGTTCTGGCATTTTTTGAGAGTGGATCAGATGTTAGTTAGCACAACTCAGCCTGAGGAAATAGCAACTGCAAATCATGGTGATCATTTCAGAGCCAAGCTTCCTTTGATGCAGAGCTTTTTGTTTTTTTGCTGAGGGAATAAAGGGAAAATTAGAAACAGGAAATGGAAAAACCCTACAGGTACAGAAACAACAAGCTGAAGTACTGTGAGACTGTGTGCAGATGTCAGACACTCTCCTCTCCCTCCTCCCATTTCACTACTTGACATGTCAATCCAAAAAATTCCCAACTAAAGCCTAAAGGAATATGCAAAACTCATCAGACACAGCAACAAGCCCCTGACTGGGAACCAGTGAGAGCAAGAGCTGTCTAAAAAAGTGAGGGCAAACTAACTATTTCTGAGGGCCCTGAGAAAGAAGAACTGCACTGGAGTAGAAATCCAGCTTAAATGAGAACACTGGATCAAAGCCACTCACCTTTAAAATAAACAAATACATCCAAACTGTCATCGTAACTCAACAAAGGCTGAGTTGGAGCAGCTAAACCCAACTCACTCCATGCCATACGGGTTTCAAAGCAGGAGGTGGCTCCCAATGTCCACAGAGGCATTCTCTGCCCAGCAGAACGATGCTGTTTCTGCCTCTGCTTCCTCCTACTTCTGCTGACCTAAACACAAAGCAGAGGAAGACCTATTGTGCCACTTCAGTGTGAAAAGCATTGAACTGAAGAACTATGAACTCAGTAGATAGTACTTGAAAAAACTTTTTAGGCAGTATTTAAGGGAAACAAAACACATAAAGCTCTTTGGCAACATGAGAATAGAAAAACAGAGGAGTATTTTAATCAATATTTTCACACAGTGAACAGGTCTCTAAAATGCCAAGAAATTTAAATGGGAATCATGTCCCTGGCTGGATTTCCTGCACCAAGAGTGGTGAACGCTCAGGCATCCTATGCATAGAAGAAACCTCCAGAAAAGTGAACAGGACTTAATATTCAGTATTGTCTAAACCAGACTCTTTTTGTCCCAACATGCTATATACAAATGTATATTTAAATTAGAATAAAATGTGTGGTAAAGCTAAAATAATGAATTAACAGTCTTGAATGAAGATTTTTCAGAAGATTCTGCTTTTCCTCCTGACACATCTTAAACACACGAGGAAACAGAGCACTGAAATCAACTCCTTCCAAGCCCACCAAAAGGGGAAAAAAAAAGAAAAATCTTAGTTCTTTTGAAATCAGGTATTTCCTGTTTAAAAAAAAAAAAAAAAAAAAAAAAGCTTTTACAAGGGATTTTTTAGTTACAACAGGTTTCACAAAGCTTTAAATTTCTCTCTGAGTGGATTTCTGAACTATCATTGCTGGTTATTACTAGTAGGCACAGAAAGTCCCATTTTAATTAGAAACTTTATTTTGAAATACATCGTACAATTTACATGTGAAGTGTTTTCAATATAAGATATTTAATAACATTATGCTGAGCAAAATGGCTGACCAATTTCCTCAAAGCTCTTCCAGTTATGGGCTTTTTTCATTAAAACTATCTTACAGAACTAAGATGCAACTTAGGCATTTGTATTCAGAAGCTAATTACTATGTTTACCTTAGGGAGAAAATATACTTAACTGCTCCAATTAACTGTATGTATGTGTCAATAATGATGTTAAGCATTTGGCATAAGACTGAAAGAAACCCAAGCCCTAATTAAACTTGTATTCACCAAGGACTTTTTTAAAAACAACCTTCATGATCAAACTACTTTGTTTATAAGGCACAGTCAGACAAGTATTTACAAAGACTGGCTGCCAATTCAGTACTACCTGCACAGCCCTCTTGCTGGTCTGTCAACAGTAATCTGAAAGTTGTTTTCCCTGCCTGCTGCTGAGACTTTCCAAGAACAAGGCAGAACAGTAAGGCAACTTAAAGAACAGGCATGCACAGGAGTTTGGCATTTGGGATGGATTTTGAACATCTGCAAAGTAGTTCATTTTATAAATGGAGCATTCACCTGCCATTATTAAAATGGTGGCCAACTGTGACGAGATAAATAGAAGTGATGCAAGCAGAGGGTATTTTAATAGGAATTAACAAGATGTCTGGTGTGCTTTCAGCCAAGACTTTGCATGCAGCAATTACCACAACTTTCAGAGATAGTCTAAATTTAATTCTGAAATTCCCCTCTGCCACTTAGAAAAGATGAATGTACCAGGAGGTTTCTTGACAGCAGGTGAAATATCAAGGAATGAAATCTCCATTTAGATAATGAGCCAATACTGCATCCTACTTTGCATTTTTTATTAGAACAAAAGGAAGTCTTTAGGAATGACAACTGAAATAATTACATCATTATTTTGGCTGCAAGAAAGTTCAAGAACTTTTAATATGGGATGTTTAAAAAACATGAATCAATTCTATCCACAGTCAAAGAATAAAAAATAAAAATGGGGAAAAAAAAGAGAGCCTTACCTTCCCCTTCCAAATAACCTCTGAGGAATAATTGCTTGATATTAGCACTGTATGGCTTCTGTGGCCTATAAATGCCAGATAGATATTCTAAGAATCATCATTTTCAAGCTACTGCTTGTTTTCAATTTTTAGTGACTTCAAACAAAAATACTCTGTTTATTTCACTTGAATAATCAAACTTAGCATAAAAATTGTTAAAAGTGTATTGCCGATACAAATTTGTATCACACACTAAAAGATACTACTTCACAGATTAATTGTGAAACAAAAACTATTAGACTATACAAAAAGTTTTCCAAATTCTTTTGCACAGCTGAACTCAGTGCTGGTTTAAGATAAAAAAATCTGTAAATGATGTAGTCAAAAGATGTTGAATACAAAATACATTCTGAAATATTTTACAGATGGCTGAATTATCAAGCATAAGAACTGAGGATAAAGAATGTTAATGACAAGCAGCCACATACAGAACACAAAGCAATAAGTTTAAATCAGACTATTTTGGTTTGTGTAGCCCTTTATTAGCAACTAAAATAGAAGATATCTGTTGTACATCACGGGTAGTAACTGACTATACTGGAGTTTTATTATATTCTAATACAGAATCATTTATAAATGCGTTGTTTTCCTTTTTTTTTCTTTTATTAAAAAGCTTCCACCCCTTTTCCCCCCTTTTTCCGTTTACAACTTGCAAAACTATTCTGAAAGCTGAGTATATGTGCACAGGTCTGCAAAGAGTGCAAATTTAGGATATGGTAAATGCTTTACATGTTGTATTTTTAAGGACAGTCTACCACCATGCCTTCATAGCCATTATCTTTTCCAAAGAAAAAAAACAACTGTCACAAAAAGCTCTGATACCAGTCTTCCTTCCATTGTCCTAAACAAGAAAGCATTTTTAAATGAGTTGAAACTAAGGAAGGACTACACCTACTAGAAAAGAACAGAGTTCTATTAGTTTGAGGTTTCAGTATACCCAAAGACCAGGGACTGTATCTTTGTAAGGGCTAGGCTGGGACCCCGAATACAGAGTGTGTGCAGGTGCCATCCCTGAGCATTCAGCAGTTCAGTGGACCATAAGTGCTCCAGCTGCATAACTCACTGAGCTGTCTTGCCAGTTTCGACACTGGCTCGACTGAGCATAATTCAAAAATGAAAAGCTCATATTCATTCCATTCTTCTGGAGCTCGTTGATAGCCTGAGGAGAGAAAGAGAGCTGTTTAAAAAAAGGTATCAGTGAAATTACATTTCCTAGGTCTCAAAGGTCCTTGCACCATCTCTCATAAGCTCCCAGTAACCAGTGGATGTAGCCTATTTCTGTGCTGTTTTATTCACTGACGCTTCCCCCACTGCACTGTGCACATCCGTGCAGTTCTCTAAAGCAACACCAAACCTTTCATGATACCTCTTTTAGAAACAATGCTTTCAGTTCTATGGGGAATTTATACAGTAAGACAGATGCAACAGAAAAAACCTAACACTATTAACACTTTTCAGATTGCATTTCTTCTATCAAGGAGAAAGAAGGTATAAAGATAATTCATTAAAGCATGAAAATTGGCAAAAGTGAATGAACAGAATTTAGCTGTGATTCACTACAAAACTAATAATTATCTGAGGGTAAGAGTTTTGCAGAGTTGTCTGAGGGTAAGATATTTGCAGAGTTGTCATAGTACTGAACTTTGCTACATGCATCACCAATATTGATAATGTTCATACAAACTTTTACGGACTCCACTTCTAAAGGTTCCTTTCTATGTTCTCCATTCAGACCACATTCCCAGTGAATTAAGTTTTCCCTTTTAAAAAAATTAACTTCCTGTTTCAGATTTGAATTACAGTAAAAATACAGTGAGATTCACTCAAGCAATATGACAAATCTGCAGCACTCCACCAGTGCTGTAAAGCAGCTGCGACCAAATTTAGACAAGTACGTTAAGCCAGGTTTATGTCTGCACTGCATCAGCAAAGCAGAATAGGGTAAACAGAAAGTAATCTGAATTCTAACTGCAGTTAATTTATGAGTTAATGATGCTCTGTACTAGTACTTACAGAGGCCATCTCTCACCATATTTTCAAAATTCAAAACCACTGCCAGACATCACAAGGCACTCACAATAGCTAGCTAATAGCAATATAGAGAAAATAAATACACGTTTATAAGTACTGATTCAAAAGAATAAGTACATACTTCTTCAGGGAGATGGATTTATTTGTTCATTTATTTAGGGCCAAGAGAAAGTGAATAATTGCATTTCATTGAAATTCAAAAGGAATGTGGTATCTCCTTTCCCTTAGGGAACTGAAAACCCTCAGCCCTTTCAAGAGCTTACATTTGTCTATATGCAAGACACGAAAATCAGAGAACAATTTGAGAACACTCAAAAAAAAAAATTAATTCAAGGCCTGACATTTTAGAACTAAGGAATACTGCAGCAATATTGTGTTTTACAAATGCAAGCATTTTCCCAGAAGTTGCATTCTTCAATAAATCAACAGTTACTTACATTTAATAGCACTCCAATAGGATGTCTTCCACATATTGTATTATGGTATTTCTTCAAGTAATTGCTAAAAGATACAGGATCTAGCTGCTCTATAATGCTCATACCCTGAAAAAGAATTGATAGCAATAATTACATTACATATTCACAAGCAGGTGTTTATACATCATCTACTTGTTACAACAGAGCAGGAGGAAAAACCCTCTACTTTGTACCAAGGCTATTAAAGGAATCTCAGCATGTGAGCTCTAGCTTGTAGTCATCTTGTTTCCATTACTTGCCAAACTAAAAGTGCAGGAGCTCTTCCAGAGCTGTCATTAATCCACAGATCTGTGAAGTTATCTTTGCAAATACCAGTGAAGCTCACATTAAAAAAGCTCTGAAGACTAGTTGATCCCCACCATTCAAGACTGCCCTAGTTCCATAAGATTTGGTACAGCTATAACCAGACAAATTTACTAAAAGGGCAAAGCAGGAAGAAGTAGTGCCGCCATCTGCTCTCCCTGGTAACAAAGTTCAGGGTCAAGCACTTGTCTGGGACTTCCAGATGTCCAAAAACCCTAGATAAAACCAACACCATACATGTGCAATTCACACACATAACAAGTGCGATGTATCCTGGACACATCAGACATGCAAGGCAGTTGATCTGGGCATGGCCTGGCCATTTGCTCAGAGCATAAAAACCAGATCCAGAAAATCTCTAATGCACTATCAAGTTGGTGCACAACAAAAATGAAAGAACCAGGAGATGGTGCTTCCACTTTACATGAGACAGCCACACGTATGCATCCTTTCCTGCACTGAGAGTGAGACCCACAATGCCATGGAGTCATGCTAAGAATATCAGCACACACGTGGAAAACAAAATTTACACGTATACAAATATTTATATTCTTAAAAGCAAAAAGAATCCTACAACTCCAGATACAGTCTACTCTTAACCCATCCCATAAAGCAGATCAAACACCATGAAAGTAACTTGTTTAGAAACAAGTCCAAACCAATTGTTGTCTCAGTTTTATCATGGGTTTGCTCTTTTGCCTGTATTAGACTCCATCCTCTTCTTTTTTTCCTTCCTCTGAAAATTATTCCCTTCACCAGGGAAATGAGCTCCAGACACTCACTAACTCAATAAAATACATAGTTATGCTGCTTCTGTTGGTGAAACAGTACGTTCTTCCTTAGAGACTAGAAAAAACATACTTTGCATGGAAATAACTGGAGATTGATACCAGAAGAACAGACAATTTAAGATTTCTGCATTTGTCCCAGCTCTTTCCCCTACTTTTGGGTGATAAAAGGAGAAGCCACAAAGCAGGAAGCAGTCAGTCTGAAGTCTCCACCTCAAGAGTGAATTTTCCACAGCACTCTGCAAGGGCGTTGGCTGATCTGGCAGATATCAGCTAATTATTCAGGCTGGATCACAGCTTACAATGGAAGAGCAGAAGATTCCCAGGAGAGCTGGGAGAATTACAAACAGCAACAATAACCACTACCCATGTGTGCTTTTAAATAGAAACAGACATGTGAGGAATCCACAAAGAAACACATTTTATGGAAAAACAAAACCAAGCTAAGCTGGCCCATTGGTGGTAAGAGCTCAGTTCTTCTGGAGTCATGGTGAGAGTGTTTGGACCCCTGGCCAGTAATTTCAGCTGTTAATCACTCCAGATCTACAAAGCCTAAACGAGTGCCAAAAAAAAATAATGGTAGCTATTCTGTAACTAGCAGTGATTACATAGATAACATTGCATTGCCAAAGTTTCCAAAGCATATCTTCCAACCATCCATTTACCTGTAGATTGTACATGTCAATACACAGCTAAAGAAAGCAGAACTAAACTTGACTGCATATTCAAGTGAAATTCAAGATGCATAAGGCACTTACTCAGATACTGAACAGTTCATGAGAATATATTTTACCTGTTTGTAAAACCCTTTCATGACCTTTTAAAAACATGAAAATGGCTGCTCAATTGAGAGATTACTTTTACAGTTGTAAGTCACTGGAACATACTGAGCAGAGGCATTTGAGCATTTGTCTCAAATGAATGGACATGGATTTATGAGAATGCCTAGTAAGCTTATTTCAATGCACAGTTCAGCACTGCAAAACATTTACAGCTATGCAGCTCATCCCAGAAAATGCTAACAGAGTTCCATACATCACAGACTACAGAAAATCTATAGGGAATTGGTATGAACAGATGTCCTACAAGCATTAGGTTGTACTGAACTTTTCAATCTTTTGGATTTAAAAATCGTTGCGGCAGAGGAACAAAGACTATCAACTTTGTTCCTCAGCCTAAAATGGTGTTGAGAAACAACGGAAACATTTTTGCCAGGTTGTGTTTTATAAAAAGCAGAGGTATATGAAGCTAGTAACTTCCAGTATTTGAAACAACTCAGCTAGGCATGGCTTAGAACAGAGCTAGAACACATAACAAAACCCACATGATGAAAGTGTAAGCACAGTTCCACAGTTTATCACGTAGTCATTATGGCATCATGTAGAAATTGCATACCTCAGTAACCCAGATACTGCTAATGGCATCTACAAAATCCTAGCACAGTGCACTTAACATGATTACAAAGTTACCTTTTCAAGTAACATCCCTTAATAGGATCAAGTATCTACAAGCCTACAAAAAACACATATCCCAAAACAAACAAAAATCCCCTCCAACATCCTATAGGCTCATTTTATACTATATGCCAATAATGCTTTGCCTGGTCATGTTAAAGTCTGTTATCAGTTATTTTAGCTGTTTCTTCACACTTCAGGATCTAAACTAATAGCACTCTAATGGAAGTGGAAACAAACTTGGTCTTAGTATCCAGCCCAACTATCTTTGCATGTGTGAGTCACTCAGACTACAAGACAAATAACCATTAGGAAAATTAGTGTCTAGGCACAGAGAAGAGAACAGGGACCTGGACATCCAGGCCGAGACTCAATCTTGCATTATGCCCAGCCTAAGAAGCCTTCCCAGGCTGGAGCACTGTGGAAGGTCCTGGCACACTGCAGCAGCACTGCAGAAGCCACCAGAATTCAGCAGGTCATTAGAGGTACCTGAGAAGCCATGGGTGCTGAGCATTTTTCCTAGACCAAGTACTGGCTACTCCTGCACAGCACTCTTCAGTGCCTGTATTTTTCCCCACCAGCATTCAGGGTAACACAATCCTCCTATTGACTCAAGTGAGGAATAAAGTATCCCATACCAAACTTATGCTCATATAAAATGAGCAATGTAGCAGTGAAGATTGAAGTGAGCAGTCTGCATTTTCTGTCTAGGCAATCAAAAACAATTACTCTTCAAAAATGTCTTACAAAATACTTCCCCCACTTACATGTAAAAAGACAGTGTGTTTCAAGTTATGATATATGAACTATTGCACTTGAGCTGCTCGGTTATAACTCTTCATTTGAGGGTTCTCACCTAAGGTACCCCTTCTAACCACGAGGTTATTTCCTCCTTTTGCAATTACATCACAAAGTAGGCTGTGGTGACAGTGGTCAGATCAACAATTACCATGGAGAAACTGATGTCTGCCCAGCAATATTTACTACACTCTATTTGTTTTATGCTGGAGCCTAATGGCTCTAAACTTCAATGCCCAATGCATTCAGCAGTTTTTATGCACTAGGTGAGAAAATGCATCTATATGTAAGGTCCAGTTCAATTAAGGAAGAGGCCATCATCCTCCCACAAAGGTATTTCCAAGGAAAATTGATTTCATCTTGCCCCAGAATACCTTCCTGCTTACAATGTGCTCAGCTGACTGCTTTCCTAGTTAGGGCCAATAAAATTAAGCTAGTTTTAGTACAGCTTTGTCTCTATCTTATGCTATTTTGTCTGTGTAGAGGCCTACTGCTTACAACAGTACAAGTTTGTTTAGTACGTCAAATCACATGAAAAAATCCAATACTGATGGATACTGCAAGAAAACAAGAAGTAGCCAAGTAAGACATAAAACTGAACAAACTACCAAAAACTGGAAAAATGTGACAGGGAGATCTTTGTGATATTGCTAAAAAGTTATCTCTGAAAATCACCCAAAAAACCTCCTCCATATAGCATCTGAATATGGAGTCACATGTTCACATATAGCATGATACAAACAAGCAAAAAACCACAGTATGCTGCTATACGTGTTTAGTTTTCCAGTTAAACTTCAGACTGAAAAAGTATTTTCATAGTTATTAAGCAGTAGACATGATTTGCCATGCTACAAAAAATGTCACTTCCATTTAGCTGAATAACTACCAAAATGAAGTCGGTGCAGCACTGTATTCCCTAAGAGCAATTAAATGCCAAAGTCCAGTCCTTCTTCAAGCTTTCACCACACAAATTAACAAGGGGAAACTAATGTTTGTTAATGCACCATAATCTGCTCTCCTGCAAAAACACTCAAAGCTACTGATGCTGGGATTCTGCAGAAAAACACTTTTCTTGATAGAGAAGCCTCTCAACTGCTACAAGAATTATTAAAAATGGGATAAACAGAATGAAGGCAAATTATTTACTGTTATGATTTCTACTTCAGTGATGAATAGTAGAAAAACACAGAGGTTAATATGTATACACAAGGCAAGAAAGTCTAGAGATATCTCCAGCAGACAGGATTTATTCCTTCAAGACAAGGAAAAAATTAACATGCCATGAATAAGAACAGCTCTCTGTTCTAACAGAGTCTATAGAAGTTACATAAATGATGCAAACAGTTGTAAAACAAATTTAATGCTACATATTTCCAGAAGAATTACTTCTAATCTGTGCCTTAAGTATAGTCTTGAACATTAAGTTGTTGGGGTTTTCTTATGTTAAAAATAAATCCTTGGCTCCTGTAACTGCAAAGAAAATGCAACATAATTGGCATTGGACCTTTATGTATTTAGCATGCCTTTCAGCCTTTGGCCAAACCCAAAATGAAGTATGGTGTACTGCTTTTTCCTCACCACCTACTACAGAGTAAGGGGCAGGGGAAGGCTACTGCCAAGAAAACAGTAGCTTTCATTTTCCTGATCAGTGCAATGCCCTACAGCCTTTCCTCCTCCAAATGGATGTTGCTGAAACCTTTGCATAATCACAACGCTGTTTCTATATGCAGGTATCACAGCTAACAAGCTGGAACTACCACAATTTTCCATGCATAATTTTTATTGCTTTTCAAAAACAAAAGAGGGTGTGTAGACAGAAATTATGATACATCAGGGCATTTTAGGTAGGTGAACATGCATTTTTTTTCATTAATTGTGCTTACTAATTTATACCCGCAATATAATTGTGTGCAGTCAGTAAAAGGGAGGATACTAGCTAAGGCCAACAGCTAAGTTCTTATTGTGGTAAACAAAGGAAAATTACACATTCAATAAAATAGCTAATCTATAATATCTTGTTAGAAAAATTCCTCAAGTGTTCAAAGAAATGGAATGTACAGGAGAAATTTGTTAGTTAGTTCCACCAAATCTGAAAACTTACCATTTTATCTAGGTGCTCAATGGATCTATAAATTTCTCCTTGGGATTCATCATAGTAACTGTAACGGAACCTCTGACCTTGAAACAAAAATCATGTATAAAATAAAAAAGGGAAAAATTGTAGCTAAACCACTCCCTAATACTTACTAAATATTTGAAAGTATAATACTTAAAGTAGTAATCTTCATTTATTTTATACTTTTTAGCTCCATTGAGGAAATTCTAGGGCAATCATAAAGTAGCAGCCCAGAAGTAAAGTAAAAAAGAATACATGATGGGTGGCTATATTCCTAAAGAGAAATCTGCTATGCAGAACTGACACTGAAGTATCACTCACTAATCGCCTCTTATTGCCTTAGAATTCTAATTCTGTAAATTAAGAAGTAAAGCAACATTTCATTTTGCTATCCTTCTTGACAAAGTCAGCCTTGGAGTCAGGCTACTTCTGCTTGCACAACAATACCCACAGTAAATGAAGGTTAAAATAAAAAATTCATAATAATTCAATGAGCAGTTCTGGATGGGTCATTAGTCACAACAGGACCAGGTCATTCTTGTATTCACCTTCCACCTACTCCACTCCAAAGATGAGTGAAACATGCACTTAATTAAGTTGAGCAAAGACGGCAATGGAAAAAAAGGAAGAAGGTCTGTTGTGTCACATATCTTTCTGAAGCAGTCCCTTTTCCAGCTACTATTACACTTAAAAGAAAAATAAAATTATAAAGCAGGGCAGAAGTCAAGGCTTCTGGAGTCTGTATCTCTGTCACCAAGATGAACTGGGGTAGCACTGGTGAATTGGCATAAATAATCCATCTGCTATCTTACCCAGCAGTAAAACATACAAAACTTATTTCTGTCAAAGGAATGTGGCCATGCCCAGTGAATTTTTAGCTAGTTTTGAAAGCTGTTTTGAGGTGCTTAAAAGAAGAGTATAAAGAGCAAGCAACTTCAGACAATTATTTCATTGCAACAGTAAAGAGATATATATAAATCACCATTTATTTCCTGCACTACACTGAAAACACATTACCACATTAATATTTTTACCTATTATTCCAGATTTTAAAGACTTTTTAACTTTATGAAGGCATTTAAGTTGCAAAAATGAATTTACCAGAAGCTAAAATGTTCAATGTTTAATAAAATACATTATTTGAAAATAGCTAGAAAATATTCAATATACTCTTATAATGAGATATGGAACTTACCCCAATGGCAAAAGTCAGAAGAAACCACAAAGAGATTACTAGGATCAGCTAGGTATTTACTGAAGAGTTTTCCAAATTCCTGCTCTTTTGACTCACTCAGTGCTCCGACCAACACAGGAATAATAGTAAACTCATCCTTATGGCTTATAAGCAAAAGAAAAAAGGTTGTAATTCAAGTAACATCTGAAGATTTTTCAGGGCTTGCTAACTGAAACTGCAGAATGGTTTAAAAGGTTGCTATTATTTGAAGATAGCAATTTGGTAAGATCATACTAGGATGTTGTTTTAGAACCTCAAAGTACTTCAATTTCAGAAAACATACATTCCCAAAGCCAGTATTTCTCTCTGCTGCAAAGTGAAAATACCAGGCAAACAAAAAGACACAGTGAAATCAGCAATGAAGTAAGAATTAATTTTTCCCTGTATAGATGCTGCATGTTGGGTAATTCTCCAAAGTAAATTAAACCTATATGAAAATGCTCAACACAGTACCCAGACATATACTGATACTCTAGGGAAAATTCAAAACACAATGGAAATTAAAAGAAGAAAAAAAAAAAAAAAAAAGGATGGGGCACATCTTAGGGAAGAAACCCCAACAAAGAATGACAATTTTTATTTAGAGTAAATCTTTGAAACAGCAGCTATAAACACACCCCTCGTTTCAAAATTTGTATTAAAGCTGCAAACAAACTTAAAATCCCACAGAAAACTATCTGAACTTCTTTCAGAGATGCCTTGAAAAGTGGGGGGGGGAAAACCAGCTACTGAAAAATGTTCATGAAAGCATATCTAATATTAATTCTATTAAGTAAACCTGTTTACAAGAGGTGTTATAACTTCATTATTTAGGTGTTTGCTTTGCTCACAGTTTCAATTACAGCAACTTACCCTAGTCTCTGACCCTCTCCTTATCAAAATTTTTATCAGGGGATGAGAGGAGTATGAGCATCATACACACCATAAGGTCTTCTATGCCATAAAATGTGTTATTATTTCCTACTGCACTTCACAGCAGCTCAAACATTTAATGCACATAATGTTCATTTTTGTAGAAGTAATTAGCCCTAGTACCTTTCCATGGCTTTAGCAGTATAAGGCAAATGCATTTCAATACTGTGTTCATCTTCGTCTGTCTGTAGGGACATGCGCTCAAACATTCCAGTCTTCCACAATTCTCCATAAACTGAAATGAATTAAAGATCAGGTTTTATTTTTTATTTTTGCTTACTTTAAAAACTGCTTCAAGTGCAAAAATCAAGCTACAGTGTACCTTGACAGAACATACCCACCATAAAAAATTACTTGCTTCTAAGGACTATCATCATAAACCACTTGTTTCTAAATAAATTCAGAAATAAAATTATGTTCAAGTCATTAAAATATAAACATAATTCAGTTTACAAAATGTGTTAAATCAGTGACCTTACTAGTATACTGAAAAAGATTGCTATAATACAAAATTTAATTCACAAATAAAACATTTGAAAATATACATGCACTTTCCCAGACAATGAATTTTTATTTTCATAAGCTACCCATTATATGTTGAAAAAAAATTAATCAGATGAGCTATTGCTCGATTTGTCACCAGTTAATTGAATTCATTATTGACTGAATCATGAAATGTAGAGACAGCCACAACTGATTAAGTAATCCACATTTGTAAGTTATCTTTTCTCCTCTCAAGCATACTTGAGAGTATACAGTCACCTCCACATTCTGAAAATTCTCCACTGAACGATGAATTTCATGTAGGGCTGTGCCTCCTCCTTGACTCCATAAAGGAGCTCTACAGAAAGCAAAACACTTCTTACCTAAGGAAATTCTGCAGGCACTATGTAGAAAGCCTGAATTAGCTTGCTTAATCACAGTTACAATGAAACACAGCACATCTGTGCTAATTAGCCCATCTGAAAAAGATACTGTATCACTTAGGTATACCTCAAAATACATAAAAGCCAAAATATCAAATTAATCTTCATTGCACTGGCATTTCATGGACTACAAATTTCTAAGTTTGCAAGTTAGAAAGTCACATGCAATCCAAATAAAAGCAACTTTTTGTTTCTCTGTTATTCCTTTATCAGAAATCAAACTCAAACCAACTAAAAAACCTTTATTTCCAGCCAGAACACTTAACAGGAGAATGGAAAAGGTGTTCAGTGAGTTATTATTTTATGTAATACTTTTTTAGTTTCAAAACCATGAAGCACACACTCAAAATTGCAAAGATAAGCAAAAATTTAGAACTCTTGCCAGGAGGAAGAGAGACACTATGGTTATAACGTGACCATGTCTGAAACGACCAGGATCATTCAGAAGTTTGTTTTTTGTTGCACTAAAACCAGACTTGCACTTGTATGCCACTCAGAGCAAGGAAGTGCCCAACAAGAAGAAAGTGCTCAGGGCTGCAATACCACAGTCAACACCCAAGGCTCAATGATGTCCAAGCTCCATAGTGCACTTACTCTTTTGGTCAATTCGAAGATCATACAGAGGTGTTCTGTAAATGTCCACACTGGAAAGCGCACATCGGGAGAGGGGCACGTGATGGGAAGGCCCAAGAATGAAAATTTTTCGGCTACAACAATTAACACAGAAGGCCACAATTTAGACAACTGCAATTATACAGCAACCCAGCTTAGAGTAACAAGTTAAATAGAAACATACAAAGTGATATTCTCTCATGGCTACAACAGTTTTACTCTGTTGTCAGTAAGACCCCACATCAATCCATGGCCCAACCTTGCTTGGTATCTCAGGAATTATCATGAGATGAGTTCAATAATGCTCTAGCCTTAAATCTCTTAAGCAGGTTATATATCAGAGGGCATTTATCAGCTAGAAATTTGTCTGACTTCAGTCATTTGGAGGCTGAATGATGCGTTACAGCCACTTAAAACAGATATTTGAATTCTCTCCTTGAATCAACACAACCTTCAGCTACTCACCACCTTCAATAAATACAGGATCAAATAATTATCATCTATTCAGAGTTTTTCACTTATTTACTTGATTAGCCTTACTTGGGTTTCACTAAATTAAATTTTAAGTCCCTCTCAAATGCTGGGTTTATGTTGTTACATGTTATGGTTTTCTTGCTGTTGCATCAGCAACAGAGACTTGGACTGGCACATTCATAGCTTTAGCTGATACTGAAACCTTCTACATGTCATCATGATATCATTATTTCACCAAGTCCTCAATTCCTGGCTCTTGATTAGATATTAAGGGTCTCCTGCCACAGGACTTAAAAGAAAAAATAAAAAAAAATAGGCATTTCAGCTTTTCATATTCAGGATTATATCATCTTGCTTCTGGCACTGAATTAAATGGGTGGGAGACATGTAAAGTTCTGAGGATTTGAGGTTTTTTTAATCCCTTATACAGGGAGTGCTATTACAAGGTATACTGAAACACAAACTTCCTGCAAAGCTAATAAAAAACAAATATTCCAATATGCAATAGTTTAGCTCAAAGATGAATTCTAAATATCCCATGCAGTAAAAAACAAGTGATCCAGCAAGTTCAACCAACTCCTTACCAGGGAACCTAGGGAATGCAGCTTGTTCCAGAAATTTTAAAGGAACTAGGTATCTGTCATACCATGAGCTATTTTCACATCATTTACAATACATTAGAAAGAACTAAAACCATTGTCTTTGAAGAGTATTACAGCGTGTTATCTTATGAACAACTGCTAAGTGTAGTCAGTTTTCATATAACAGTGCAAAATAAATACTTTGAGTAAATACTGAGACGTTTTAAATTTTTGTCATTTAGAAAAAAAAATGTTGCCGTCAGCAGAACATAAAAATTATATTCCTTTACCCAAAAATAACTGGATTCAAATTTTCAGAGGCAGACACAGCATGCTGGTTGGGTTTTTTTTTACTTTTTCTTTTTTAAAACTTGTTAGAAACAGAATTCCATTTAAAATTATTGGCACAATTCACTTTCATAAACACACTGGTCACTTCCTCCACAGTAGAAGAGAACCCTGTCAGTATTCAGCCCATAATCCTGCACTAAAAAACCAATGCAGAATCATGGTGAAGTATTTTAATTGACCTAATAAAACAAACAAAACCCCCCAACAAAAAAAAAAAAAAAACCAACAAAACCAGCTTGGGCTTTTATAAAAGCAGTGGAACATCAATAATAAACTGAAGAGTCTTTAAGCCCTCCCTTGTAAATCGTTAGTTACCAATTATTTTAACAATATTCTTTTTTTTCCCTTTTGTAACATCCAATTTGAACATTTATGATGTTGAAACAGAAGTGAGGCATAGAAGGCTAAAAAGAACACAAAATTAAAATCTGAGTACTTGAAGATGTAAGAATGTAACAAGAACATTACACTTATCAGAGAATTGCAACCTCAGGGTCTTAGGCTTTGTAAAGAAAGCTGTAATACTCACGTGATATTGGGATCCACTTGTTTGTAAGCATGGGCTGCACAAGATCCACAATAGGTATATCCTGCATGGCTGCAAACCAAAGCACAAAATGTTAAAATTTAAATATTGCTTAACATCTTAAATATGTTGATATTCAGTGTTAATGTCTCAGGATTTTTTTTTTTGTCCTAAGTGAACTAGGAATTGTGAGAGTGATCCAAAACTCCTGAAAGAGTAGGAAAGAGCTGCTGCAGTATTGATCACACCAGACACATATTTTTTGAAGAACTGCAGTGACCATTTACTGACCAGTTAAAAATCTATCAGTGACCACTGAGCAGTCAGGAAAGCCCCAGATCAAAGGGCCTACCCTTACCTGTAAAGGATGTATGCACACTGCACAACTGCCTGTTATCAGAAGCTCCTGATAACACCAACAGTGCAGCCAGTAAACAAGGGAGTGGCAAACTGGCAAACTACTGGAGAAAGCTCTTCTAACTACACTCCAGGAACTGAATATAATGACAGTAGAGGAGCCTTGGCAAAGAGAGAACTACATGTCACAGCAGATAAAGAGAGAATAAAAATGCTCTGTCATTGAAGAATAACTTAGCAACAGAATGAACAAGCACATGAAAAGGAGTGGAAGGCAGCATGCTATCTTCTACTGCAGGGAATAAGCTATGTGCTTCACCATTTCCTGTCAGCATGGTCCTTTCTCAACCTCTGTTCCTGTGTGTGGTCCAAAACAATTTATAATTATTTTGTCTAGTTGTTTCAAATATTGCCTTCAAATATGAAGAACCATTCTCTTCAAGCCCATTAAAATGAGTGAAAATTCACATGACACTGCTAAAAGCATTAACTTCATAGAACACTCATTCCTAGAGTCCCAGGTCAAGTGGCAGAAAATGGCTCCTGGTCACCCAGCAGTATGCCCACACCACAGCTTTAGACAATGACACTGAGAATGATTCATGCTGCAAGCCCTGAGGTATACAGGATGCTTGAAGAGACAAGTTCCCATTGACAGCACTGAAGTATTTTCTATGTATTTATATGGATGTATGCTCAGATACATTTGTATTCACCCACACATTGATATCTGGAGAAAGTTATCTTCAAAATGACCCTGGGATTTTACTTCATCACTTACCCCACTCATTCTAAAGAGCTCAGAAAGGTATTAACATACATGCTAAGGGGGGAAACAGGAGACCAAGACCTCACAAATGGGCAAGGTATGTTATTAGACAATGTCAAAAGAGTCTGCTGAAATGTTCCCTATGCTACAGGCTTCTTCCATCTTCCACAAAAATATTAAGCATATCCCATTTCAGAGGTGGTAAAAAAAGGGTACAGTTAACAAAAAAAAAATGTGGTGAGATCACAGGAAGGCTCCCAGCAATTCTGGCAAAAGAACCTAACTACATAATCTGCAGTTGGAAGGTCTCTTTCCTGACATTCCTGCAAGAAAGACTAAGGCAGATGTGGGACAATTTCTTCTGCACACTCAATACTATTATGTAATACTTCAAACATTATGACAATGCTATGTTAGCATAGGACAAACATCATATTTAAAGGGCTTTTTCCAGTGTTTCCTTCCAACTCATAATTACTTGGAATGACCAAACATGCTTGTGTCATTACATGTCTCAGCTATCTTCAAGAAATTGAATTCTCCCTAAATAGTTCAGATGATCCCTATTTCACCTGTGGACAAATAGCTCAAACAAAACCAAACTAAAATAACAAAAGTAAACCATTTTGGATAGTTGAATAGTGCTCAATTGCTTTTTGTTTTTAAGCTCTCCTAAATTTTATTTAGGGGCTGTGAGGGCTGCACCAGTTTTGTTTATTTTGTTTTGGGGTGGTTTTTTTTTTCTGTTACTGGAGGGGTTTTGTTTTTATCATTAATATAACTCTTACCCATCTTACAGGATCACAAACAAATATTATGTTTGCAGTCCATCACCAAAAGCAAGCTAATCATACACCCAAATGTACACAGATTTCTGCCTTTCTACGCTATACCCAAAATACTTAATTTAGAAACCCCACAACCCTTCTTTCAACTAAATACTAGCTTTAACCAGTTTTCAAAATCACCAGAAAAAAAAAAAAAAGAGCATTTAAACAAGTATTAGATATAACGAACTTCTGTTTCAAACTTACGGTGCAATAATGGCTCTTGCAGGTCTTTTTGTGGACTGTACTTGAGAAAGCCAACCTTCTAGCTGTGCATTCAGCTGGGGTCCTGTGAAGAGACATGGAAATATTGAAGCCATAAAAGAACCTAATACATCTCAAAAATTTACAAATAAAGCTTGAAAACCCGGCAGATTTAAATGTCATCTTAAACATTCAAAGCTGGGTTTAAATCTAAAAACAAATAAACAGAAAAAAACATTCCCCCAAAATACGCAATGCAACAACAAAAAGAAACCCCAACCCTGTAATGTTGAAGGTTACCATAAGAAAGTTTCAACCTCCTAGTCTGGGAAGTTCATTTACTGCACATCCAAACACACACTTATTGTTTCTGCTCTCTGAGAACTAATGAACACACCACTTCACCATTTGAAAGAATGGCTGCAGATTTCAAAAGAATGGCTGACAGATGATTGTTTCCTCTCATAACCGAATTTGCAGAATTCAGATGTAAAAAGTTATGATCTTTATCAAGAGAGCCCAGTATGAGAAGATGACATAATACAAAGGCCTGACACTTGCATGATAGCCAATGACTTTGGCAATAAATCCTTTATTAAGCAAGTACAAGAGCATAATACAAAACATTGTGAATGGAAGATGTGCAAATGCACAGAAAAAAGCTAGAAGTGAGAAGACATTATGCTTATTCTAGCATCTCAACAACTTCTGGTCATTCAACACATACTACAAGTACATGATCACTTAGTTGACATTAACTTTGATAACTGGCCAATCCAAAATTTAAATTTTTTTAAACTAACTTTTGTACCTCAACAAGTAGCAAATATTCTTAACTTAATCACCTGACAGATGATAAAAAAGCCTTCTAGAAATACAACATTAAAAAAAAACCAAACCAAACAATCCACATTTCAATTATTTCCCATCACAAGAAAACTTTCTGATGTTAAGCTATTGTTCAGGAAGCAAGTCTGGCAAATACAGTACAACATTCTTTCTTATTAAAGAACACTAAACAAACTTCCAAGAAAAACTCATTCAGCTGCTATTATTACAAGTAACATAGCATTAACAAAGAAAATAGATGCACTTTTTTCAGCTGATACTATGCTTTTGACAGAACTCTATGCCAGCAGAGTTTATCTGTGAAGTATGGTGCAGCAAGCTGCTTTTCTTCTTCCATGCACGCTGTAGATCTTTGTATCTTCCCCATGCAGGTGTTGAACTACCAACTGCCAGCCTAAGTCAAAACCAAATTAAACTACCTGAAGCCATTTCATAGATACATTCCTAACAGCCCCGACAAGGGCTGACAGCTCTCCAAAAGGCTGACAAGAAACATAGGGAACGAGAGAAAAGGTGTCACCTTTTGCAGAATCCCATTGGTCCCTGATCAGGGACAGTAAAAAAACTTGCCCTAGAAAATGCAGACATGAAGGGTAGAGGTGATGAAGCTACTAGTTTTTATACAAAGCTTAAATCCATGTGTTTCTTGAAAAATGACAACTTCTGTAGTTGTGAAGAACCCTACCTTCTTATATGAAGGAAGTGAACAAGTGCACCAACATTTTCCTATGCCTTCTACCACACCTTGAAAGCCTCAGTTACGCTCTACAACTCTACAATTCTACAAGGTGAAAGAGTGACAGAGTACCTGTTTTCACTCATGTAATACAGTGATTTTGTGAAATGATGAAATTGTTATAAAAATTCCACCACATACCAATTTTGTTCTGCTGCTTGTGTTGCTTGGGGAAATTACAAGCAGCTGATGTGCAACAGAGATAAGCATAATGACATCTTAGAAAATGGAGGCTATTGGGGAAGCTAAGTAAAAATAAATAGGTCTCTATTTTCACCCTCCTTCTAAGATAATAGGAGACTAACAAAACAGTACACTTTTACAGTATTACCACTTTTATTTGTTATATACTTCAGTGAAGAAACAAATTACCTAAAAAATGTTTTTACTTCCTAATTCTCCCAAAATATGTAGAAAGAGAAAATACTTTTTGAATGAAGCTCTTCAGGAGGACACTTTTTTTCCCCCAACACTGATTACCCAGACTTAAACATTACTTCACCCTACCTGATTTGTTCTCCTCAAAGAAGAGGATCCATAGGCAACACAAATGCAAAAGTGACAGAACTCGTCAAACCAAGGGGAACTCTTCCCCTGCAAGGCACTGTCCTTAGCCCTCCTCCATCCCTTCTTTAGCAAAGATTTTTCACAAAGGATGTGGTTAAGGTGATTCGCCCTCAGTTGAGATAAATCAGGTAACCTACTGAACAGTTTAAAGACAAAGGTCAGAAAATCTGGTAATATCCCAAAATCGCATGATTGGTTGAATCTGACTAAAATTTCTTATCCTACAGTGTGGTAGCAGAGTAAGATGCCCAGGTTTGCTTAGTCTGCTACTACAGACACACACACTCTAACAAAGTAACATTTTCTTCGTAGAGGCAGTAAAATAACAGATCTGTATGACCCAAAGGATGAAACTTCGTCAATGTTTACTTAAGTAACACATCTGCTTTCAGATTTTCTCCCTTTAATGCCAAGTATAAGGTGCCTTATACTTTAAATAATTAATTTTGACCTAATGTAAACTTTAATTTCAACTTATCTGCATTATTTTAATAAAATATGCAATGAAATTTCTCTCCCCAGAGGACTAACAGAGAGAGAATGGAGAGTACAACATATCCATGACCTTTTAGCTGAAGAAAAAAAAAATCAAACAGCACCCACATGAATTGACAAAAGTACAGCCTACCTCTGGCTTCCTATGCTTACAAATACTTTAAGGGGGATACTCTAGAACTGTAATTTTCTTGTTACCAAATGAGCACCAACTTTTTCTTCAACTGTTCAGAGAAATTTTTCTCCCAGCTTCTCAAACATGAGGATGCTTAAGGCTAAAGTCAAAATACTTGAATTGGTTATACAAAATATAAATAAACCCACACTGTAACAGTAGCGGTGCTCTGCCATATGGAATTGTATTATAGTACATGAGTAACTTCCTGATAAAGAAGCAACTTTTGTTCATATTTAAATGAAGCTTAACTGGAAAAGTAGTCATCAAGACAAGCCAGTGAACATGCATCTCCCTGGCTGACCAGCATGGACAGTGAACAGCACTGCCACCCAGGTATCCTCTTGCTGTTGTGGAGGGAAGTAAAATAGGTCCCAACTCCTTGAACCTCAGGTGGAAAGCTCATCTTGAGAAAGCTGGCAGGATGAGAGCAACAGGGGCTTTAAGGCTAACCCAGACAGAAGGGCAGAAAACCTTAGGGATGCTATTTCTGGATGCAACAATCAGTAAACTTTAGCATTAATACTGTAAGATCAGACCCTTCATTGATCAAAAGAAAGTTAAGCAGCAAAATATGAGCTTCACTGAAGTATGTAACATTAGGATCTGCATTTCAATCCTATGAAGTCAGGTATAAACATAGGTGTGTAACTAAAGATTTCTGACATTATCTGTGCATATTTCACATCCTGTTTTGTTCTAAAAACCAGTAGAAATTATGCCAAGGTTTAAAATAATTGCAAGCACAGACCAAGTCTCCACTAGGCAAATTTATGGAAAAAACTACAGGCAGCATTTATTCAATTATCTTGCCTAATAGGACAGCTTATTTTAATAATAAACATTATCCCATCACAAAGCTCTAGAGTAAGTAAGAAAGAATCCTTCCACATGACTTGCATGCCATTGTCACCCAGGGAATAATAACACAAAGACATCTGGTAGTGACTCAGATAAGTTCACCACCCCAATTTACAGCTGTCATGGTCCAGACTTCATAGGTTAAGCCAAACCAGCACATTCTTTCCACAGCCAACCTCACCTTGTCAGTGAGGCTGAAGTGCTTATATGCCAAGTGTCAACACAATGTAGAGGCAGTTTGCTCCTTTTCCTGCAGACATTACACACACAAAACATACTTCTTCAGACTGGTAGGGAAAACTCAGTGCTTGCTCTGAATCCTCAGTCCCAGTGAATATTTTTTTACTGGAAGAGTGTAAACCTCAATCAAAATTTACAGCAGTGCCAGGGAAAACTGCTCAGGTCCCCTTTGGCTGCACGTGTACAGCACTCACAGCAAGGCAAGTAATGCTGGAGCACAATGACAGTAACACTGCAGTCCCCAGCCTTGACAGCTTTTACTTGCCCAGGAATGTCTCCCACCTGTAGGAGCCACCAGACTTCTTTGAGTCTTCCACTTTTTAACCACCTTTTCCCATTGATGAGAAAAGTCTACACCTTAAAAATGCTTCTAATAAATATTACAACATGTGTTGGTAAGAAGTGAGTAAGCCTTTACTCCTGTAGAGTGTTAGAAAAAAATCAAAGTAATAGTGAAACCCTGGGGGCTGGCATACAATTAGGTTAGCAACTGGAACTAAGGGAACTTCTTTCTTCACAATTCTGAAGGTGAATCTGAAACACTAATTAAATTGTTAGGTAAACTGAAATCTGAAACGTGACAGAGGACTAACAGTTAAAATTGCATTAAGTGTAAGGATTTTTCAGAAAACACAGATGGCACTTAAAAAAAACCCCCAAATCTGTTTCTCAATGCAACAAAAGCCAAATCCTTGAACAAAGAACAAGTTTTAGCTATGCGCAGACTAGGATTTGTCAGGAATAGAAGGTGACTTCCAACAACTCACGTTAATGGGCACATTCTCCACTGCCAGCCTATACTCTACTCCGATATTGATAACATGGTGAAATCAGACTATAGGTAATGCAGAAATTTGCCAATGTAAACAAGAAGCTGGAGTAAAAATAAAGAGGCAAATAGAGATTCCACCAATGCCACATTAATTCCTATTTATACACATCATAAGATAGAATTAAAACTGCAGGCAGTGCTTGAATGGGGGAAAATAAAACTGAAGCCACAACAGAAACAGATATCGAAATCTGCTTTGGTGGCAGTTCTTACTAGCATGCCCCATTCTCCAGTACTCAACTAGTTACTGATTTTCCTTTACTGAAAGTTGGCAGGAATCAAAAAAAAAAAATCAAACTATAACACCATTCATTAAGCATATCAACCAAAATGTACCTACCTGGCTTCATAAAAAACCTTAGTACCCAGGTCATTCAGAGATCCAAACAAATGACATTCTGTTCCATACCTCTGAGAATGATTTTGGCTCTAACACACACTAAATGTAAATGAGATTTGTGGAAGTGTTCACTAAGTGATACTTGCAGGCCTATTTTAATGATACCAGAACTACACCAAATATAAAACTCTTTTTCAATTCCAACTGTACAGTGAAAGTTGAATCTACATTCTTTTCTTGAAGTATGTTGATTTTGACAGTATTTAAGTGATTCAGCTAGAAATAATAGCCTAGAAATTTTATTTCAAATTATTCCAGTACGCTTTTTCAGTATACAATGCTAAATAATACAGTCTGCATATTAATGCTGTGTTCCATGTTTAATTCATAAAAGAGTCAGTAATGACACATCTAGTTTCCCCCTAAAAAGCCTAAAAAAAGCTAAAGGACCAAAGGGAGAGAGATATTACATTTGGTATTTAACATTGCAAAGCAAATACTTGATGAATTCGTAAGACACTATGATTAGTTGTTCACAGATTGCAAGGTAAGAACTTAAGTTAACAGCTGTATTTGTAATGCTTCAGCTAATGTCACAACATTAAGATTTCATGATCAGTACATTAATTATCCTGCTACTGCAGAAAGCTCTCTTCACTACAAGAGATCACAGAATTATTCAAGCTGAAAAAGACCTTTAAGATCATAGAGTCCAACCATAAGCCTAACACTGTCAAGTCCATCACATGCTTTTTCTATGTTTTCCTGGATCCATTTGTCTATGACCATCTACAAACAACACGATGATTCACTACTTCTACATTACATTTATGAACGAACTGTGATTAAAAAAACAAGTGATTGGCGTTTTGCACAATGAGTTATTCCAATTCTGGGGAGTATGCCAGGGTTCTTGGCATGCCACAGTAAACCACTTTTATAGACTCTTCTATGGCACAGAGAACATCTTTCTCAACCCCTCGTCTGCATTCCTAGTCTGAACCACACAGAATCACATGTGATTCCCTTCTGACCACTTCAGCTGCTGCAGAGACCCATATCCAACACGTCATGGAGAAGAGATTCTGCCCTAAGCTAAGGTGGGATGCAGCCACTCGGGGTCAATGAACCCAGCAGCAGCATCTGCCCTCAGAAACCGTGGGCAGCAGGCCTGGGGAATGGATTACACATATTCAGCAACATCACAAAGCACAAACAGCTGTAACTGATGTACACACTTTCTCTAATGCTGATGAGAAGTTCCAGCTCGTGCCAACAAGCATACAAATGCTGGGATTACAGCACTGCTCGTTAAAATGAAGAGTCATTCCCACATCACTCCTCAGGGCCCCCAAGCCCCAGAAGGCACAAATGAGAACAGTTTTACTATCACAGAATCACACTGCTATTGCACCTTGAAGCTGCCTACCTCGCAGAGCTACTAACAGAATAAGTGGGTTTTGACATCAGAAAAAACAGTATTTGGTACAAAGGCAGCAAAAAAGCATTAATGCTGATCTCACTGGGGATTACAAAGGAAAAGAAGGGGTTGCAAATGTGTGAAAATAGTGGCCAACTTTGAGGGAAATGCAACTTCTAAACAGATCATTCATGGCACACAATTGCCTTTTCATTTATTTTCTGATCTGCCAAAGTTCTTCAAAGCATTATACTTTCCTGCTGACTTACACACCATCATGCAGACTTCTGCCCAAAAGACAAGGCTGAAACATCACTGGCTGTACAACAGCCAGTTGTTAGAGAGTTCTGGCATTTCTTGTCCAAACAAGTCAGAAGCTTAATCCTTACAAATGGTAGCAACAAGATGTCAGTGCCTACCTCCTTTGGGGTTCTTTTGCTGACAAGCTAGGGCAGCAGAAAACTCTAAACAAAAGTGCACAATTAAGCTTAAAGTCTCCTCAAATACTTACTGGCCATTTGCTTGGCTCATCATAAAAAAAGAGCATTCAAGACAATGAGTGCAATGGTGTTTCAAGTCGATACTGCAATTACTCTGCCAACTCACATTTGCATTAATAAGCTTATGGAAATTAAGGTTCTCATAGTTCAAACAAGTTGGCACAGGCTAACAGCACACCTCTGGCCACTATGATTTGGTCAGGGAAAGCAGAGAAATAAGCCCTAACGAATACAACAACAAACTTGTTTTGCAGGGAAAACTCCAGGTTTCACATCATGGAGTATTGTTATTCACACACACTCAATATGATTTTTACTCCTGTGACCTGGAAGAGCCTACTAAAACCTTTCATGTTTCACCTGTATCACCATACCATTGACTGGGGAAAAGCTGAAACAAGAACTCTTATCACACACATTAATAAGGAGCAGCACAGTATTCAGTTAGCACTTCCAGGGGCCAGACAAGGGAGGCCAGCTGTGAGCCCATAAGCCATGTTCAGCACCATAATGTGATATCCCACTTGTCATGACATGCTACAGAGGAAAAAAAAAAAAAAAAAAGACATGCATAGCTAATGTTTATTTCCATGTCAAAAGCATATGGATTGATTTCCCACAGCAGTAACTGCCCAGCACTTACTGAGTCTACTCACATAGAAGAATAAACACCCCTATCCTGCATACAGTCCATGCCCAGGATAGCATGGCATTTCCATTGCATTTCATCTGCTCTTTTGTATCTAGGAATGTGTCTGCCTGCATTCAAAGACACTGAAAATTATGCTATTTTTGTTGCAAATTGTCCTTAATCTTCCTCTTCCACCTGCCGGTTAAAAATCAATTTCTCAAGACATCTGGATACTAGGTGGTTGAATTAACACAGCAGGACTGGGACTTCCTTCCAAAAATAAATGTGAGTGCTATTTTTCACCACACAAGAGTGGTATTTTCTTTTTTTTTAAAAAACAATTTACATGACAGCAGTGCTGTGTGATATTTTTTATTTACATTCTATGTTTTTACCTAAATTTTGCAAATGTTTTCAGTGGCCAGCATACACCACGCTGCTAGTCCACAAAAGCAATGGCATGTCATGTACCATTAACTTTTTTTAAAAGCAGACATGCAGATCAAGCTATGCAACTAAAGAACAAGGTTGTTGAGACCAGTAAACTACTATCAGCAACAGGCACAGCACAGGTTCAGTTTGGGAGCTCAGCTGTAAAGCTTTCCATGCTCAGTGGTGCTGCTAAGTAGGAGGAGGAACAACTGACCTGACTTCACTGTTCTGTTTGCTGCCAATCAAACGCTCCAGAGGTATACACCTCAAGTTCATTAAGATCCTGCATTGACTGATGTGGAATGACATTAACTTTCCTCTAGAATCCTTGGTATGGGGAAAGAGATGACAACCATTTTGGTTCAAACTGAACTCACCTGCTGAAACTTCTTAAATATCTTAATTTTTAGATTTTTTGTTGTTGTTACAACAGCACACCATGAAGAACACGTGGGAAGTGAAATGCTATAGTAACATGGTGAAGTTCATCTTCCATTTCTTGCCCCCTTCTCAGCTTTACTGAATAGGAAGCAGTGAGCTTTCTCCCTGGGACCTAACTTTCCCTCTAATACAAAGTTGTTTACTTAGATGAAACATTTTAACATATGAACACATCTGGAAGTGCATAATTGCCCAGCCAGTCCCACCTGCTCTACAACATTCATTAGCATCATACAAGTAGGTGGTGTATTCATACTAAAATGGAGTGCATGTTTCTATTTTCCAAGGCAGAACCTAAGCAGAGCACATGCCATGGCTGGAGAAAATGATGGAGCAATGGTCTATTTTCAGCTGAAGCAATTGCTGCCCCATGGAAATGAGCAGCCTCTAAAGACAGGAAGTGGCATTTCTTCCAAATCCTCGTACACACATTGCATTGACCATCCATGAAGAGCAGTAGCTCCCTCTTGGCTGTGGCTTCACTTGTGATATTGCTTCACTCCTGAGTGCAGGAGACAGCTAAGAATATCCTCTGCCCACCAAAAAAAAAAAAAAAGAAAAAAAATATATATGGACTGCATGCCTGATCCATTCTTTGTCTTCCCCCTCAGCTGGCTTTGGCCCTTCTTTCCCAGACCTGACTTCTACAACCAGATTTTAGAAAATGTCTTTTTTTTTTAAATAGCAATGGGTGCTTCACTTTTGCAGTAAACCCTCACCCAAGCACAGGATGCCATGCATCATCCTGGATGGTGTGTTGACATTTCAGCCCTAGGTACCAGGCACCTCAGGCTAAACTATCACTTAAAAACCTTATCCTCACTCAACCCCTTTAAAAATGCTTTCAGATGTAAAGATTCTGAACATATCTGTAAAAAAAAAACAAACCAACATTTCTCATTACCCTTTCAGATAGGTCACCTTAACTACAGAGCAGGATGAGGGTATAAAACCCTGTGTTTTTTATATAAAACACAGCAAATCGCTTCTGGGCTGAGACAGGAGCGCGAAGAACGGAGCAGGTAGGAGGACTTGAAAAGACAATCCCCAGAGAACCATGGGAACACACTGAAGAACTACCACAATTCAAACTAACCCCTGCCTCAGCTCCAGCCTTGAAGCTATGCAGGATTTTACACATGGTAAAATCCACTTTCTTCAAATAGTTCAATTGAGGAGACTGTGTTACAAGTTTGAGGTAGCAGCTGACTTGTGAGGCTGGCCTGAAATACAGGAAGACTTTAAGTTAAATATACGATGAACACATAGCCTCTTGGTCCCCATTTGTTTTCTCTCGAGTTTTGACAGACCTTCCTAAATGGCACACAAAATTAGTTATTTATTATTTATTGTTTTCAAGCAATGAGTAACAGGTAGTCCTTATCTTGCTGAACAGGCACAATTCCTGTTCTCACATACCCAGTGCAAACAGCAGAAGAGAGTTCTATAGCAAGACACATAATACTCCTTGCTCATTTAAGGAAAAACATTTCCAAAATCCCCAGATTATGCAACATCACCACTTACCCCCACCATACCCACTGTAACAATTTAACTTGTCACAAGCACAGCTGTCATAATTCATTATTACAACATGATTCAGTTTGGGGGTTTTTTTCATGCAGTGTGTCTGGGCAACCATCCCACATCTCCTCAATAAGCAACTGCCAGAGGGCTGCCCAAAAGCAACGGGAGTAACAAGCTTTTGGATGTCCTACTACAAACAACTAGTACTGGCCAAACTAGTCACACACACTTACCAGAGTGTAGTCTAAATAATTATGCACTGAATTCTCACAGAAAAGAAAACAGTCAAACACAGTATCCATGCCTCTTAAATTATTCTTTAAAAAAATTAAAATTCTAATTTCCAAGTATCCAGTAATAACTTGATATGAAGTCCAATACAAAACAAACTACAAAATTTGTGCGTAAGGTCACGTATTCATCCCATATCGCAGATCAGTTTTCTGCCTTACTCATAAATGAAAATATAAACTGCAGGACCAAGGTGATTACCACAAAGCTCTGATGTTTTGATGTCTTTGCACATTGTTAAATCTATACCTTTGACATGATTTTTTTTTCATATTTTCTGTAAAGGGAGTACTACCTACCTTTTTTAAATCATTGGAAATAAATGTAGTTGCAAGCTGCACAAAGATTTGAAGCCAGTTTTGTAATGGACACAAGAATTATGCTTAGGATATTAAGCTCAGAAGGAAAACAATCATCCTCTATTGTTGTCTCGAAAATGCCTACCCAACCATTTGAAGCCCAGCTACTTATCACACAAATCCACCTCTTCCTGCGTTACCCTCTTCCCTGTATTTCTTTTCTTCCCTTTCATTTTTTGTCTCATACCTCGTTCATCAATTTATGGAGGAGAGGGGAAACCACATCTATTTTAGCCAAGAGAAATGTATGACTTTTCACATCCAATTCTTCTTAGATGTTAATTTAGGATCCTGAACGCAACAATTCATTGTTTGGTTTATTTTCAATTGTACCTCCTATCCCTCTGAACTGCTCATTATGACAGCCTCTTGTTCATCTAAGCTCGTTCACCTGCAGTTTTGTAATCATCTTTACTCCCGGGGCCAGTAAAAGAACATCCCTTACAAATCTTATTAACAGCTCTGAAAAGACAAATGTGCATCCTTTTCACAAAGGCGGTTCTGCCCCAAAACCGAACAAAACTTATCTCCAAACGCAGGTGCTATCAAGCCTTTATTACGTGTTTCTGCCTTTTTTTTGGTGTGGGTGAGGGGAACGGCAGCTCGCCCTCCAATGCACCACGTTTTTCTTCTATTCTTCTTCTGCGAGTACCACATGTTTAAATGGACAGAGCCACTCTGCGCTATTGCTTAGTAACTTTTCACTCCTACTAAAGAAAGCGCTAGGGAAGGAAAAATAGGTTTTCTTGGACTACAAAATGAGAAATAGATCTCCCTATTTTCACACCTCGACAAGAAGTAAAATAAACCTCCCTATTTTCACACCTTTCCCCCTGCCTTCTAACACTAGACGGGCGGTATTTTTTCTCATGGAATTAACAAAACAAAACAAAAAAAAACAACAGGAGCAGTTGAAAATACTGAAATCCGACCGTGTGCTGACGGGGAGCAACACTGGGTACGGGCTGGCTCCAGCGCCGCTGCCGTGACACCCGGAGCCGCGGCGAGGCGCGGCCGCCGGGCAGGGCAGGCACACGAGGCGCAGCCGGGGGCCCGATCCCTCCCAAAAAAAAACCGAACGACGACCGAACGACGACCGAACGCCGCTTTCCGCCGAGCGGCGCCGCGGCAGGAACCGAGGCCGGAGGAGAGGGACAGCGGTGGCCGGCAGGTGCGTTCGGGGCGCTCCGCGGCGGCCCCTGCCCAGCTCCGCCCGCTCCCCGCCGGCGGCGGGGCCCGGCAGCCCGCAGCC